>NC_092093.1:14205713-14213213 GCF_045679555.1 Salvelinus alpinus | reverse complement strand
AGGAGGAGAGAGGAGAGAGAAGAAAGATAATAGAAGAAAGGAGGAGAGCGAGGAGGAGAGAGAGATGAGGGAGAGAGGATGAGTGAGGAGGAGTGAGGAAGAGAGAGAGGAGGGGAGAAAGGAGGTAAGAAGAGGAGGTGAGAGGAGTGAGAGGAGGTGAGAGGAGGGGAGAGGAGGTGAGAGGAGGGGAGAGGAGGAGATAGAGGAGGTGAGAGAAGGGTAGGGAAGGGAGAGGAAGGGAGGGGAGAGGAGGAGTGAGGAGGTGAGGAAGTGAGAGAGGAGGGGAGAGAGGAGGTGAGAAGAGGAGGAGAAAGAGGAGGAGAGAGAGAAGGGGAGAGGATGAGATAGAAAGGAGGGGAGAGGAGGTTAGAGACGAGGATAGATGAGTAGAGATAGGAGGAGAGAGAAGAGGAGAGAGGAGGGGAGAAAGGAGGTGAGGAGAGGAGGAGATAGAGGAGGTTAGATAGGAGGGGAGAGGAGGATAGAGGAGTAGAGAGGAGGGCAGGGAGGGGAGAGGAAGGGAGAGGAGGGGAGAAAGGTGGGACCAGAGGGGAGAGGAGGGGAGAGAGGAGGGAAGGGGTGGGAAGGGAGAGAGGAGGGGAGGCCAGGGAGGGGAGAGGAAGGGAGAGGAGGTGAGGAAGGGGAGAGGAGGAGGGAGGAGGGGAGGGGATGGGCCTGTCTGGGTCTGGACATGAAGACGTGCTGGGTGAGAAGGTGGGATTCACCTTAATCTCAGTCATTTGTATCTTTTTGTCTCTGTCTCCCCCCCCCCCTTCTCTCTCGATCTCTCTTTCTCTGTCACTGTCTCTATGTCTTTTTCTGTCTCTCTCTCCTCTCTTACTCTTTCTCCCCCTTTTTATCTCTCTCTCTCTTTTTGACTTGAGCATCCAGCCCAGCATTTTGAGGCTGGGTCTGACTGAGAGGGCTGACCTCAGTACTTCTCCGTGTGGTTCCTATCAGGGGTTTAGTTTTAAGTTCACCTGTGGGAGGAAGCTTATCTCAAGGCAATACATGCTGTCGCCTTCAGTGTCTGTCTGTGGATTGCTCCTGCAATTCAAACTATTTCCAGATTTAACACATCCTCTCCCGTGGTGGTCCAGCTCTGGTAATCCACTCTCAGAGCCTTTTGGGAATATTCTTAAATGGCTGTTACACGCTACATCCTACCGATGGCGGTTACACGCTACATCCTACCGATGGCGGTTACACGCTACATCCTACCGTCCAACGTCCCATTCAAATCAAACATCTACTGTTAAATTACTAGGTCTATCCGCTGCTGTACAAAACCCCTCTTTTCCACGTTCCTTCCGGATACGAGCTAGTGACCTATCAAAACGTTCAAATAGGAATTTAGATATGCCTCTCGAATTCTGCATTTTAGTATCTCACTGGCCAAGTACAGTAGTTCCACGTTAGGATAGGATGAACTTTCATGTTTCCGAGGAGAAAATTGCCTAGACACAACCTGCTTCATAATAATAATTTATAATAATGGATTAATAATACTCATTCCAGGCCTGCTGTGGACACGTGTTCGAGGCATTTAAACGGTTGGGAGAAATTAGAACCAGTGTGTAGTAGAAGTTATAATAAATGATGCACAATTGCCCAATGGTTCCCTAACTGTGACCACTGGAGACACTGCTGGCGCTGCTGCTTTTCCTGTATGTTTATAGTGATAATTACTTTTCCTGTATGTTTATAGTGATAATTAGTTTTCCTGTATGTTTATAGTGATAATTACTTTTCCTGTATGTTTATAGTGATAATTACTTTTCCTGTATGTTTATAGTGATAATTACTTTTCCTGTATGTTTATAGTGATAATTACTTTTCCTGTATGTTTGTAGTGATAATTACTTTTCCTGTATGTTTATAGTGATAATTACTTTTCCTGTATGTTTGTAGTGATAATTAGTTTTCCTGTATGTTTATAGTGATAATTACTTTTCCTGTATGTTTGTAGTGATAATTACTTTTCCTGTATGTTTGTAGTGATAATTTGTTTTCCTGTATGTTTATAGTGATAATTACTTTTCCTGTATGTTTGTAGTGATAATTACTTTTCCTGTATGTTTATAGTGATAATTAATTTTCCTGTATGTTTGTAGTGATAATTAGTTTTCCTGTATGTTTGTAGTGATAATTACTTTTCTTGTATGTTTATAGTGATAATTACTTTTCCTGTATGTTTATAGTGATAATTACTTTTCCTGTATGTTTATAGTGATAATTACTTTTCCTGTATGTTTGTAGTGATAATTACTTTTCCTGTATGTTTATAGTGATAATTACTTTTCCTGTATGTTTATAGTGATAATTACTTTTCCTGTATGTTTATAGTGATAATTACTTTTCCTGTATGTTTGTAGTGATAATTACTTTTCCTGTATGTTTGTAGTGATAATTACTTTTCCTGTATGTTTATAGTGATAATTACTTTTCCTGTATGTTTGTAGTGATAATTAGTTTTCCTGTATGTTTATAGTGATAATTACTTTTCCTGTATGTTTGTAGTGATAATTACTTTTCCTGTATGTTTATAGTGATAATTACTTTTCCTGTATGTTTATAGTGATAATTACTTTTCCTGTATGTTTATAGTGATAATTACTTTTCCTGTGTGTTTATAGTGATAATTAATTGTCCTGTATGTTTATAGTGATAATTAATTGTCCTGTATGTTTATAGTGATAATTAATTGTCCTGTATGTTTATAGTGATAATTAATTGTCCTGTATGTTTATAGTGATAATTAATTTTCCTGTGTGTTTATAGTGATAATTAGTTTTCCTGTATGTTTATAGTGATAATTACTTTTCCTGTATGTTTATAGTGATAATTACTTTTCCTGTATGTTTATAGTGATAATTACTTTTCCTGTATGTTTATAGTGATAATTACTTTTCCTGTATGTTTATAGTGATAATTACTTTTCCTGTATGTTTATAGTGATAATTACTTTTCCTGTATGTTTGTAGTGATAATTAGTTTTCCTGTATGTTTATAGTGATAATTACTTTTCCTCTATGTTTATAGTGATAATTAGTTTTCCTGTATGTTTATAGTGATAATTAATTGTCCTCTATGTTTATAGTGATAATTAATTGTCCTCTATGTTTATAGTGATAATTACTTTTCCTGTATGTTTATAGTGATAATTACTTTTCCTGTATGTTTATAGTGATAATTAATTGTCCTCTATGTTTATAGTGGTAACGTGTTCTGGAGAAAGCTGGAGAAAGTGAGTTTGATGAATTTGGAAAGAGGGCACTAGGCTGGGGTATAGTTGTGTGTGTGTGTATGTGAGGGGGGGGTGGGGGGGGGGGGTCACACAGAGTACATAGTCTGACACGTCAGCCTGCATACAGCAGCTTTGTCACCCGGAGAGAGACAGCTATCTTTACAGAAATAGAAACCCTGTATCATTAAATTAATGAACAACGAGACCTTTTCATAACGTGTTGCAAAATGAATGGGAGCACTGTGACCTTTGTATTAAATCCATGATGAGAATACGCAGGATCGTCATTAATAGTGTGGGATGGTGTAGAGGACATTGGAACATTGATCAGGTGAGCTGCAGACACATGCTGCTTCCCAAATGGCAGCCTTTTCCCTATATAGTGCACTACTTTTGACTGCTCCATTCGGCTCTCTCCACCTATCATACACACAGTCAGACATTGATCCCTTGGGCCTGGTCAAAAGTAGTGCACTAGATAGGGAATAGGGTTCCATTTGGGACACTTTGTGCTATGAAGCGAGAGGTGGACATCATGCTAACCTAATGAAGCAGGGAACCAGCTGAACAGAGTCACCTTATGATTCACCTCATCCCCAGGCTAATTGCCACCGCATTTATCCGGCTCATCATGATACATCTCTTCAAAGGTCCATTAAGTAATTTTGAGAACCAGCAGACGGATTTCAGATAGAAATGCTAGTTAACGATCTGTCATTCTCATTGAAAACAGGTTTGATAAGCAGTAGACCAGTCGATGTGCTATGTGCTTTACTATTTCCATGCGTCTCATCCGTAGGTTTAGTTTTTGCTTGTTTTTAGTTTCTGTTTTCTACATCCAGATCCAAACAGCTGAAAATACAATATTTTTGATTATTGAAAATATATTTCACAGGGGTTTAGATGGTATAATGATTTTCTACATTAGTTGCTATGTCACATAAATTGAAATCAGGCAAACATTTTAGAAAACAGGGAAATGGTGGAGCTATTTCTACATTCTTCTGACAGAATACCACCACCAGACAGACCTTCGTTACTGTTAGTTTTCTTTCAGATAATTTAGCTGGGATTGATTGAGCAGTCTGGTGCACTGGAACCAATGGAAGCATTCCAAAAGGAATCTGGCACTCCAGACAAACAGAATCAAATGCTGAACATATTTAGAAGGTATCAACCCATGTCTGACACCAGACTAACACTCTAAATATGTTTACTAGGATGAAAGCTTATCTGTCTGTTAATGGTTCGTTTTGGACTTCTCTTGGTATTCCTATAGTTCGCTCTGCTCACTTGCATCGTTATATATGAAATACATATGATGAGATGCTTTTGGGGATGGTTTGTAGGTCTACCTGGCAATATATATAATAATATATAATATATCAATATTGCAGCAACATATTTCCACTCCTGTTTTGATCAATAGATTATATATCCTGGCTCCACAGCTCCCATACCTTACACATACCTTATACTTTGATGTATTGATAAGAAAATATGTCTACAGTCTTCAAATCCAACAACATCAGTCAGCCAGTTACAGTGATTCTGTAACCAACAGATAGAATATCTGCTAGGTCTGAATATAAACTTTACCAGGTTGGTTATACTTTTTTCACCTTTATTTAACTAGGTAGGGTAGTTGAGAACAAGTTCTCATTTACAACTACAACCTGGCCAAGATAAAGCAAAGCAGTGTGACACAAACAACAACACAGAGTTACACATGGAATAAACAAACATACAGTCAATAACACAGTAGAAAAAAGTCTATATACAGTGTGTGCAAATGAGGTAAGATAAGGGAGGTAAGGCAATAAATAGGTCATAGTGGCAAAATAATTACAATTTAGCAATTAAACACTGGAGAGATAGATGTGCAGAAGATGAATGTGCAAGTAGAGATACTGGGGTGCAAAGGAGCAAAGAATAAAAAAATAACAGTATAGGGATGAGGTAGTTGGATGGGCTATTTACAGATGTGCTATGTACCTTGGCAGTGATCTGTGAGCTGCTCTGACAGCTGGTGCTTAAAGTTAGTGAGGGAGATATGAGTCTCCAGCTTCAGTGATTTTTGCAATTCGTTCCAGTCATTGGCAGCAGAGAACTGGAAGGAAAGGCGGCCAAAGGAGGAATTGGCTTTGGAGGTAAACAGTGAAATATACCTGCTGGAGTGCGTGCTACGGGTGGGTGCTGCTATGGTGACCAGTGAGCTGAGATAAGGCGGGGCTTTACCTAGTAAAATACTTATAGATGACCTGGAGCCAGTGGTTTTGGCGACGAATATGAAGCGAGGGCCAGCCAACGAGAGCATATAGGTCGCAGTGGTGGGTAGTATATGGCGCTTTGGTGACAAAACGGATGGCACTGTGATAGACTGCATCCAATTTGCTGAGTAGAGTGTTGGAGGCTAATTTGTAAATGACATCGCCGAAGTCAAGGATCGGCAGGATAGTCAATTTTACGAGGTTATGTTTGGCAGCATGAATGAAGGAGGCTTTGTTGCAAAATAGGAAGCCAATTCTAGATTTAATTTTAAATTGGAGATGCTTAATGTGAGTCTGGAAGGAGCGTTGACAGTCTAACCAGACACCTAGGTATTTGTAGTTGTCCACATATTCTAAGACAGAATCGTCCAGAGTAGTGATGCTGGACGGGCGAACAGGTGCGGGCAGCGATCGGTTGAAGAGCATGCATTTAGTTTTACTTGCATTAAGAGCAGTTGGCCACGGAAGGAGAGTTGTATGGCATTGAAGCTCGCCTGGAGGTTAGTTAACACAGTGTCCAAAGAAGGGCCAGAAGTATACAGAATGGTGTCGTCTGCGTAGAGGTGTATCAGAGAATCACCCGCAGCAAGAGCGACATCATTGATGTATACAGAGAAGAGAGTCGGCCCGAGAATTGAACGCTGTGGCACCCCCATAGAGACTGCCAGAGGTCCGAACAACAGGCCCTCCGATTTGACACACTGAACTCTATCTGAGAAGTAGTTGGTGAACCAGGCGAGGCAGTCATTTGAGAAACTAAGGCTGTTGAGTCTGCCGATAAGAATGTGGTGATTTGAAAGAGTCGAAAGCCTTGGCCAGGTCAATGAATACGGCTGCGCAGTATTGTCTCCTATTGATAGCTGTTATGATATCGTTTAGGACCTTGAGCGTGGCTGAGGTGCACCCATGACCAGCTCGGAAACCAGATTGCATAGCGGTGAAGGTACGGTGGGATTCGAAATGGTTGGTGATCTGTGTGTTAACTTGGCTTTTGAAGACCTTAGAAAGGCAGGGTAGGATAGATATAGGTCTGTAGC
Source organism: Salvelinus alpinus (assembly GCF_045679555.1). NCBI lineage: Eukaryota > Metazoa > Chordata > Actinopteri > Salmoniformes > Salmonidae > Salvelinus > Salvelinus alpinus. The sequence goes on along the minus strand of NC_092093.1, from coordinate 14,206,659 downwards.
AGTTTGGGTCTAGCGTGTCTCCCCCTTTGAAGAGGGGGATGACCGCGGTAGCTTTCCAATCTTTGGGGTTCTCAGACGATATGAAAGAGGTTGAACCGGCTAGTAATAGGGGTTGCAACAATTTCGGCTGATCATTTTAGAAAGAGAGGGTCCAGATTGTCTAGCCCTGCTGATTTGTAGGGGTCCAGATTTTGCAGCTCTTTCAGAACATCAGCTATCTGGATTTGGGTGAAGGAGAAATGGGAAAGGCTTGGGAAAGTTGCTGTGGGGGGTACAGGGCTGTTGACCAGAGTAGGGGTGTCCAGGTGGAAGCATGGCCAGCCGTAGAAAAAATCTTATTGAAATTCTCAATTATTGTGGATTTACCGGTGGTGACAGTGTTTCCTCGCCTCAGTGCAGTGGGAAGCTGGGAGGAGGTGCTCTTATTCTCCATGGACTGTACAGTGTCCCAGAACATTTTGGAGTTTGTGCTGCAGGATGCAAATTTCTGTTTGAAAAAGCTAGCCTTTGCTTTCCTAACTGCCTGTGTATATTGGTTCCTAACTTCCCTGAAAAGTTGCATATCGCGGGGGCTAATCGATGCTAATGCAGTATGCCACTGGATGTTTTTGTGCTGGTCAAGGCCAGTCTGGTCTGGAGTGAACCACGGGCTATATCTGTTCCTGGTTCTAAATTTTTTGAATGGGGCATGCTTATTTAAGATTGTGAGGAAAGCACTTTTAAAGAACAACCAGGCATCTTCTACTGACAGAATGAGGTCAATATCCTTCCAGGATACCCGGGTTCAGGTCGATTAGAAAGGCCTGCTCGCTGAAGTGTTTAAGAGAGTGTTTGACAGTGATGAGGGGTGGTTGTTTGACCACAGACCCATTACGGATGCAAGCAATGAGGCAGTGATCGCTGAGATCTTGGTTGAAGACAGCAGAGGTGTATTTGGAGGGCAGGT
>NC_092093.1:14198213-14200713 GCF_045679555.1 Salvelinus alpinus | reverse complement strand
CAGCCCCGAGCCCAGAGACAGTGACACAGCCACAGCCAGCTGCTGAAGCTAATAAACCACAGTCAAGTACACTGATTTCCCCTAGCCTGTAAACAAGACAAACCAGTTCAGACCAGCCAGTTGCTCAACCTGTGGCTCCTGTGGTTTGCGATCCCTAAGGTATTGCTGACCGGTCCCTAACATTGTTGACTGACACAAATTTAGTCATTTCTATAGTGTTCATTTTAAAGCAGCCCCCCGTCTATGAGAACCACAGCTTGGTACGAAGAAAGATTGACTCACCCAGGCCTGCTACTGCTGCTGTACAGATCCATGGGGCTAGCCGCACCACCACACAGGAAATAATGTCCGACAAGCAGCTCACAGAGTCCCCGACAGCAGGGTTAATTCCCTGAGCTGTGAGGGCTTGTAGCAGGTGACAATCTGGGGGGGGTGAAGTGTGTTGTGTGGCGTGGCCTCTTGACTTGTCACGGTGTGTGTTTGGGTGTGTGTGTGTGTGTGTGCTTCTGTTTGTATTTGTGTGTGTGTGTATGATTGTGCGCATTTGCTTGTGCCTTTGTGTGTCTCTCTCTTTCTGTGTTTGTGTGCTTGTGTGTGTACGTGTGTGTATGTGAGTGTACGTGTGTGTACCTGTGTGTACGTGTGCGTACGTGAGTGTACGTGTGTGGACGTGTGTGTATGTGTGTGCACGTATGCGCATGTGTGTGTTATAATTGAATCAACCAGGTCCTTGTGTTCAGGATAGAGTCCAGAGGACCATAGGACACCAGCCTGGTTGCTGACCCACTGGACCTGACTAAATTACACCCAGAGTAAACAATGTAATTGCATCAGCACAGCTAACACTGTCTGAATCAGGGGACGTTCGAGCCTGGACGTCTGTGTACACCGATGCAGTGAAAACAAAAATAAAATAAATAAATAAAGTAAGCTTTATGCAACATCTTTTATTTTTATTTTTATTTTTTAAAATGTTATCCCATTTTCTCCCCAATTTTCGTGGTATCCAATCGCTAGTAATTACTATCTTGTCTCATCGCTACAACTCCCGTACGGGCTCGGGAGAGACGAAGGTCGAAAGCCATGCGTCCTCCGAAGCACAACCCAACCAAGCCGCACTGCTTCTTTAACACAGTGCGCCTCCAACCCGGAAGCCAGCCGCACCAATGTGTCGGAGGAAACACCGTGTACCTGGCCCCCTTGGTTAGCGCGCACTGCGCCCGGCCCGCCACAGGAGTCGCTGGAGCGCGATGAGACAAGGATATCCCTACCGGCCAAACCCTCCCTAACCCGGACGACGCTATGCCAATTGTGCGTCGCCCCACGGACCTCCCGGTCGCGGCCGGCTGCGACAGAGCCTGGGCGCGAACCCAGAGACTCTGGTGGCGCAGCTAGCACTGCGATGCAGTGCCCTAGACCACTGCGCCACCCGGGAGGCCCGCAACATCTTTTTGAGTGAGGACCCATCACACCTTTATTTCGACGTGCTAGTCTGGTCCCATAACGGAAAATGCTGTCTTGCCAGCAAAAAACAGACATTCCCACCAGAGAATCTGGTTTAATAGGCTGTAAAGTAATGAGAGAGCATCATTTCATTTTGTGGAGTGACAATTTTTTATTTTACCTACGTGACATAGTTACAAAGGATGTTCCAATGTCATTCCCACAACATGCTCGGAACATAGCTTGTTAGCTGGACCGGTTTCAGTAAATGATTGTCAGTAGACACGTTTATGCAGAGTTAGGATAACGCTTCTCTGTATTTCAAATCAAATCACATCCAATTTTATTTGTCACAAGCGCCGAATACAACAGGTGTAGTAGACCGTACAGTCAAATGCTTACTTACCAACCCTTAACCAACAATGCAGTTTTAAGAAAAATAAGTGTTAAGAAAGTATTTACTAAAATGAACTGAAGTAAAAAAAAAAAAAAATTAATATAATAAAAAAGAACTAATAAAAACAGAATGCAGTCAAACGTTATTCAATGTCCCCTACTACACATCCAGGCTAAGAGCCTACAGTGTTTCTACATGCCAATCTCCTGCTGTCACACAACAGCAAACCACAACACAATCTGTCATGTTCAAAAAACAAGCGTAACAACCACACCAACCTTTAACATATTCACTTTTTCATTTCACAGCGCAGCGAATGGAGCTTTTCGCGATCAACTTCGTTAGGGGCGCCTCTGTCGCTCTGCACAGCTGCACCAGAACACAACCTATACTCCATCTGTACCCTGTACAGCTGCACCAGAACACAACCTAGACTCCATCTGTACCCTGTACAGCTGTACAGTACACAACCTAGACTCCATCTGTACCCTGTACAGCTGTACAGTACACAACCTAGACTCCATCTGTACCCTGTACAGCTGCACCAGAACACAACCTAGACTCCATCTGTACCCTGTACAGCTGTACAGTACACAACCTAGACTCCATCTGTACCCCGTACAGCTATACAGTACACAACCTAGACTCCATCTGTACCCT
>NC_092093.1:14110713-14193213 GCF_045679555.1 Salvelinus alpinus | reverse complement strand
GCATTGCCCAGGATTAGAAAGTAGACAACAGCCCAGCACAGTGCTCCAGAATACATCCACCCATGCAGCTCTATTTCTGTACTGTGGAAAAGGCTGACATTCAAAGTGCACAACGGAGTGAGTTAGCACATTCTGTATTCTGAACACACATCCCTTATTGGTGAGGCTCATTGCAGGCTAACACTCTCTCAGATAGACACATCTAGCGCCACTGAAATTGGCTTGGGCTGATCATTCAAATTCACCACAATTGACTACAGGTGAGGAAATGGGGAGGTTTGAGGGGTTTGTGTGTGTGTGTGTGTTTATGTGTGTATAAATTCAGTGTGTGAGTGTGTGTGTTTATGTGTGTATAAATTCTGTGTATGTGGGTGTGGGTGTTTGTGTGTGTGTGTGTGTGTGTGTTTATGTGTGTATAAATTCTGTGTATGTGGGTGTGGGTGTTTGTGTGTTTATGTGTGTATAAATTCAGTGTGTGAGTGTGTGTGTGTGTGTGTGTTTATGTGTGTATATATTCTGTGTATGTGGGTGTGGGTGTTTATGTGTGTATATATTCTGTGTATGTGGGTGTGGGTGTTTGTGTGTGCATGCATGCCTGTGTGTGTGTGACTCTGTGTGTGGTTGTGTTTGTGTGATTGTGTGTGTCTGTGATGTGTGTGTGTGTCTGTCTACATCAGTCGGCTTTCTGCATGTTCAGAATGACCTGCTATGTATTTATAGCAGTGTTAGATTTAATGACATCAGTCTACTGTAGCTGGCCTTGAATTTAAAGAGACTCATAAATGTGATTCGGGGCACGGTACAGTTAGCATGCACGCTCATGAAAATGCACTGGCCTGCAATCTAGATTATGGAGAAACCCCAGTGAACACACTTAGCAAGTTATCAGCCAGTCATGTTGGGTTCCTGTTTGTGAGATGAGATGTGTATAACAGGCTGTGTCACTTGAGACAGCACCGCTCCTCTCCTCACTGCACTACTGAAAGAATGCAAAGACACACACACACACACACACACACACACACACACACACACACACACACACACACACACACACACACACACACACACACACACACACACACACACACACACACACACACACACACACACACACACACACACACACACACACACACACACACACACACACACATCCTTATGGGTGACCAAAAAATGTATTCCCTTCAACATTCTATTTTCCCATAGCCTAACCCTAATCTTAAATCTAACCTTAACCCCTAACATTAAGATGACAGACGTGCCCCCAGTCGATTATATTTTTTTGTTTGCTTATTTGCAACTTATTTTTTTACTTATTTTGTACATAATGTTGTCGCTACCGTCTCTTATGACCGAAAAGAACTTCTGGACATCAGGACTGTGATTACTCACCACGGACTAGCAGAATCCTCTTTTTCCTACACAACTCTGATGAGCCCAGCGCAAAGGACACGCTGCTTCCCCGTGATCTGAGTGAAGAGGAGGCGGAGAAAGAGGGGCCGAAAGGTCCGGCTGCCTTCTGAGAATTTGCGATCAAATAAATCCCCACTTATCTCCATTCCGCTAGCAAACGTGCAATCTTTGTACAATACAATCCAAAGATTAAACTTCCAACGGGACATTAAAAACTGTAACATCTTATGCTTCACGGAGTTGTGGCTGAACGATGACAACATCAACATACAGCTGGCTGGTTATACGATGTACCGGCAGGATAGAACAGCGTCTGGTAAGACAGGGGCGGCAATCTATGTATTTTTGTAAACAGCAGCTGGTGCATGATATCTAAGGAAGTCTCGAGCTATTGCTCGCCTGAGGTAGAGTTTCTCATGATAAGCTGTAGATCACACTACCTACCGAGAGAGTTTTCATCTGTATTCTTTGTAGCTGTTTACATACCACCACAGTCAGAGACTGGCACTAAGACATTTGAATGAGCTGTATTCTGCCATAAGCAAACAAGAAAACGCTCAACCAGAGGCGGCGCTCCTAGTAGCCGGGGACTTTAATGCAGGGAAACTTAAATCCGTTTTACCAAATTTCTATCAGCATGTTAAATGTGCAACCAGAGGAAAAATAACTCTGGACCACCTTTACTCCACACACAGAGACACGTACAAAGCTCTCTCTCGCCCTTCATTTGGCAAATCTGACCATAATTCTATCCTCCTGATTCCTGATTACAAGCAAAAATTAAAGCAGGAAGTACCAGTGACAAGATCAATAAAAAAGTGGTCAGATGAAGCAGATGCTAAGCTACAGGACTGTTTTGCTAGCACAGACTGGAATATGTTCCAGGATTCCTCCGAATGACATTGAGGAGTACACCACATCCGTCATTGGCTTCATCAATAAGTGCATCGATGACGTCGTCCCCACAGTGACTGTACGTACATACCCCAACCAGAAGCCATGGATTACAGGCAGCATCCGCACTGAGCTAAAGGCTAGAGCTGCCGCTTTCAAGGAGCGAGACTCTAACCCGGAAGCTTATAAGAAATCCTGCCATGCCCTCCGATGAACCATCAAACAGGCAAAGCATCAATACAGGACTAAGATCGAATCGTACTACACTGGCTCTGATGCTCTTCAGATGTGGCAGGGCTTGCAAACCATTACAGGCTACAAGGGGAAGCACAGCCGAGAGCTGCCCAGTGACACGAGCCTACCAGATGAGCTAAACTACTTCTTTACTCGCTTCGAGGCAAATAACACTGAAACATGCATGAGAGCACCAGCTGTTCAATTTTTTTCAATTCAATTTTATTATATTTAGCCCTTCGTACATCAGCTAATATCTCGAAGTGCTGTACAGACACCCAGCCTAAAACCCCAAACAGCTAGTAATGCAGGTGTAGAAGCTGTTCCCGGAAGACTGTGTGATCACGCTCTCCGCAGCCAATGTGAGTAAGACCTTTAAGCAGGTCAACATTCACAAGGCCGCAGAGCCAGACGTATTATCAAGACGTGTACTGCAAGCATGCGCTGACCAACTGGCAAGTGTCTTCACTGACATTTTCAACCTCTCCCTGTCCGAGTCTGTAATACCAACATGTTTAAAGCAGACCACCATAGTCCCTGTGCTCAAGAACACTAATGTAACCTGCCTAAATGACTACTGACCCATAGCACTCACGTCTGTAGCCATGAAGTGCCTTGAAAGACTGGTCATGGCTCATATCAACACCATCATCCCAGAAACCCTAGACCCACTCCAATTTCCATACTACCCAAACAGATCCACAGATGATGCAATCTCAATTGCAACCCACACTGCCCTTTCCCACCTGGACAAAAGGATCACCTATGTGAGAATGCTATTCATTGACTACAGCTCAGCGTTCAACACCATAGTGCCCTCAAAGCTCATCAATAAGCTAAGGACCCTGGGACTAAACACCTCCTTCTGCAACTGGATCTTGGACTTCCTGGACGGCCACCCCCTGGTGGTAAGGGTAAGTAACAACACATCAAGACAGTCATGAAGAGTGCACGACAAGGAGACTGAAAAGATTTGGCATGGGTCCTCAGATCCTCAAAAGGTTCTACAGCTGCACCATTGAGAGCATCCGGACTGGTTGTATCACTGCCTGGTATGGCAACTGCTCGTCCTCCGACCACAAGGCACTACAGAGGATAGTGCGAACGGCCCAGTACATCACTGGGGCCAAGCTTCCTGCCACCCAGGACCTCTATACCTGGCGGTGTCAGAGAAAGGCCCTAAAAATTGTAAAAGACTCCAGCCACCATAGTCATAGACTGTTCTCTCTACTACCGCACGGCAAGCGGTACCGGAGTGCCAAGTCTAGGTCCAAGAGGCTTTCTTAACCCAAGCCATAAGACTACTGAACATCTAGTCAAATGGCTACCCAGACTATATGCAGTGCCTCCCCTCACCCACCCTCTACACCACTGCTACTCTCTGTTGTCATCTATACATAGTCACTTTAATACTACCTCAAATAACTGGTACCCCCGCACATTGACTCTGTATCGGTACAACCCTGTATATAGTCTTACAATTGTTATTTCACTGCTGCTCTTTAATTACTTGTTACTTTTATCTCTTATTCTTATCTGTATTTTTTTAAACTGCATTGTTGGTTAGGGGCTCGTACGTAAGCATTTCACTGTAAGGTCTACACCGGTTGTATTTGGTGCATGTGACTAATAAAATTCAATTTGATCAGATTTGATTTAATTGTAACCTGAACCTTAACCTAATCCCTAAGCCTAAAATAGCCTTCTTCCTTATGGGGAGCGGCACAATGTCACCACTGGTACTCACAAGGATAGCAAAACCAAACACACATGCACACGCACACGCACACGCACACGCACACGCACACGCACACGCACACACACACACACACACACACACACACACACACACACACACACACACACACACACCTAGCAAGTCTACTGTGCCCTCTGGGTATGCTGTACATTTACTAGTTGACAAAAAAACAGTTAAGAATAAATAAGAGGTAGCTGTGTCTGTGAGGAGGCTATTCAAATTCAGAAACCCAGGCCCAAAAACTCTCCAATCAATTCAGCATGACATATTGACTTGTTGTTGGTTCACATAGTAAAGACAGGGGTGCAACTTTCAACATGTCCCCCCCACATTCTGAAATTGCATTTTTGTCCCCCACAATTTTATCATTGAATTGTGACACCAAACGAGGCAATGGTGGGCTTTAGGACCATGCGGACGCCTCCGAGCTGTCGAGTAGGCTGTTTGGAGTGTATATATATATATATATATTATATTTAAAAGAAAATGATGTCCCCTCCACTTCTAAAACCAAAGTTGCGCCCCTGAGTAAAGAGAACTAAGCATTTACAGAAAATAGCACCACAGGCTTCATAACCCACAACTCTTACTTCGGTGCTGTGACTGGTTTCAGGCATCAAGGACGCCAGAGTGTAGTCTTCTGGAATAGTGTTATTTCTGTTAGTTGTTCCTCCTCATGTCTGTCTGTGACTGCACCCCTACTTAACAACTAACACAATTTTTACTCACACAGTGTGAAGGAAAATGTCTTTGTTGTTATGGCTTCATTAGGAAGGAGATTTATTTGAATATTCACTATTATGGAAAATGTTAAACAGCAAAAGGCCTATCAGAAGCTGCATCTGAAACAGTTCCTCTCATCTGAATAGGTGCATACTTAGTAGAGAGGTTCTCCTTTTACACACTATGGACATGCATTGGTAGTACCCTCACTAATGACCATCAGGTCATAATGGCCTGGTACTCAGGGCTCTATTGCATGGACTCTGGCGTCCATGCAAATGCAATAGAAAATCACATCAAACACTTATTATCAAAACAGTATTGAGTTTTTAAATCTCACCTCACTGTGATCAATGTGAAGAGAGAAGTTCAACAACAAGTAAAAACTGAGCAGAAAACATGGTTGTTGTGGATGTTGTTTCACAGCCTAACACAATGAAATGGACAGTGCTTTCTACGGTGATCATTCATTCAAAACACCCATACACATAAAGCTGATGCATACACATAGGACTATATATGAGCCCAAGCCCGAAAAAAAACCCTGAAATGAAATAATGATTGTTCAGTTATACAATACATAGGCTAACGCATATTACACACAGCAGAAAAACATTACAAAAAAAACAGATTGAAAATGTCTTTGGTACATAATCGGTCTAGCTTATACTTCAAAATTAAACAAATTCTAGTAATCGCCTTTGTGTGGACTGTATTATCATCCATACTGGATGTACTCGATATCTTATGCTGTGCTCAGAAATGTTCTATCCATGAGTCTGGGAGAGAACATATAGGCCTAGGCGATGCTGTTGGTTCATTGATTGTGCAGGGCAGCTTACAGAGTTAGCCTACAATTATAGTGAATTTGTATTAGATTTTGAATAGCCTAGTAATCGTTTTTCCCCCTTCTATTTGGCTGACACGTTACTTTTAGCTCCAGAATATCTCACCACTGTGCGTTTCCATCTCCTTCTCTCTCTCCTTCGTACCTTTTTCGAGCGCACAAAGAGAGGGGCAGCCAAACACTTTAATGAAATATGTTTCGTTGTGAAAACATGTTACTATCGATTTTCTTGAACAGATTTCACTTGGTTTCCCAAATGAAGCACTGGGTAGCTGCAGGAACAGGGTTGGAGAGCCCATGGCATACAGAGTTTGGAGGAATGTCACCTGTCGTGCTCCTCAAACAGGGGTTGAAGTGTGTAGTGATTTACCGGAGTAGCCTTCCTGGCATGGTTGAAAAAAACGAAAGCGGCCTCCATTCGCTACTCAAGTGCATACAGATGAAATGTATTTTTTCTTCTGACCCTGTTCCTGCCCACTTGATAATGAGCTATTCTAAATCGAAGGTAATTTGACAAATGAGTAAAGACAAGATTAAATTGAGAGTAGTCTGACGGGTGAAAATATGATCACTTGATGAGAGAACAGCTGTGCAGCCTGAGGCAAGGAACAGAGCACAAGCTTTTTTTTTGCGACTTTCTCATATCATCAATAGTCTAAATTCCAATCATGCAGCCCATATACAGTTGAAGTCGGAAGTTTAAATACACCTTTGCCAAATACATTTAAACTCAGTTTTTCACAATTCCTGACATATAATCCTAGTAAAAATTCCCTGTCTTAGGTGAGTTAGGATCACCACTTTCTTTAAAGAATGCGAAATGTCAGAATAATAGTGGAGAGAATGATTTATTTCAGCATTTATTTATTCACATTCCCAGTGGGTCAGAAGTTTACATACACTCAATTAGTATTTGGTAGCATTGCCTTTACATTTTTTAACTTGTATCAAACATTTTGGGTAGCCTTCCACAAGCTTCCCACAATAAGTTGGGTGAATTTTGGCCCATTCCTCCTGACAGAGCTGGTGTAACTGAGTCAGGTTTGTAGGCCTCCTTGCTCGCACACGCTTTTTCAGTTCTGCCCACAAATGTTCTATGGGATTGAGGTCAGGGCTTTGTGATGGCCACTCCAATATCTTGACTTTGTTGTCCTTAAGCCATTTTGCCACAACTTTGGAAGTATGCTTGGGGTCATTGTCCATTTGCGACCAAGCTTTAACTTCCTGACTGATGTCTTGAGATGTTGCTTCAATATATCCACATAATTTTACTTCCTTATGATGCCATCTATTTTGTGAAGTGCACCAGTCCCTCCTGCAGCAAAGCACCCCCACAACATGATGCTGCCACCCCTGTGCTTTACGGTTGGGAAGGTGTTCTTTGGCTTGCAAGCATCCTCCTTTTTCCTCCAAACACAACGATGGTCATTATGGCCAAACAGTTCTACTTTTGTTTCATCAGATCAGATGAGATTTCTCCAAACAGTACGATCTTTGTCCCCAATTGCAGTTGCAAATCGTAGTCTGGCTTTTTTATGGCGGTTTTGGAGCAATGGCTTCTTCCTTGCTATGTCGATATAGGACTCGTTTTACTGTGGGTATAGATACTTTTGTACCTGTTTCCTCCAGCATCTTCACAAGGTCCTTTGCTGTTGTCCTGGGATTGATTTGCACTTTTCGCACCAAAGTACGTTCATCTTTAGGAGACAGAACGCGTCTCCTTCCAGAGCGGTATGACGGCTGTGTGGTCCCATGGTGTTTATACTTGCGTACTATTGTTTGTACAGATGAACGTGGTACCTTCAGGCATTTGGAAATTGTTCCCAAGGATGATTTTCCCATGATGTCAAGCAAAGAGGCAGTGAGTTTGAAGGTAGGCCTTGAAATACATCCACATGTACACTTCCAATTGACTCAAATTATGTCAATTAGTCTATAAGAAGCTTCTAAAGCCATGACATCGTTTTCTGGAATTTTCCATGCTGTTTAAAGGCACAGTCAACTTAGTGTATGTAATCTTCTGACCCACTGGAATTGTGATACAGTGAATTATAAGTGAAATAATCTGTCTGCAAACAATTGTTGGAAAAATGACTTGTGTCATGTACAAAGTAGATGTCCTAACCAACTTGCCAAAACTATAGTTTGTTAACAAGAAATTTGGTTGAAAAACTAGTTTTAAACGACTCCAACCTAAGTGTATGTAAACTTCCGACTTCAACTGTATGTTTTGATTTCTAAGACATTCTAAGGTTTGTATTATTCACAACTAAAGTTGCCAAATAACTCTGAATCTAGTTTATAGGTCTTGTTTCAAATTATCACTTTTACGCTCAACATAGTCACTTCATATTATATTCATATTATAATTCACTCGCTCCAGAATGCTAAAAATATCCTTAGAGGAATGGAGGACAGAGGAAGGGAGGACAGAGGAAGGGAGGACAGTAGAAGGGAGGACAGATGGAAGGGAGGACAGAGGAAGGGAGGACGGAGGAAGGGAGGGAGGACAGAGGAAGAGGACAGAGGAATGGAGGACAGTAGAAGGGAGGACAGATGGAAGGGAGGACGGAGGAAGGGAGGGAGGACAGTAGAAGGGAGGACAGGAGAAGGGAGGACAGATGGAAGGGAGGACGGAGGCAGGGAGGGAGGACAGTAGAAGGGAGGACAGGAGAAGGGAGGACAGATGGAAGGGAGGACGGAGGAAGGGAGGGAGGACAGAGGAAGAGGACAGAGGAATGGAGGACAGAGGAAGGGAGGACAGAGGAAGGGAGGACGGAGGAAGGGAGGGAGGACAGAGGAAGAGGACAGAGGAATGGAGGACAGAGGAAGGGAGGACAGAGGAAGGGAGGACAGAGGAAAGGAGGATAGTGGAAGGGAGGATGGTGGAAGGGAGGATGGTGGAAGGGAGGATAGTGGAAGGGTGGATAGAGGAAGGGAGGACGGAGGAAGGGAGGATGGAAGAAGGGAGGACAGAGGAAGGGAGGACAGAGGAACAGGATAAATAATAAACAGTAGCAGCAGTGTATGTGATAATTCAAAAGAGTTAGTGCAAAAATGGTCAATGCAGATAGTTTGGGTAACTATTTGGTTAACTATTTATGGCAGTCTTATGGCTTGGGGGTAGAAGAGTCCTGTTGGTTCCATACTTGATGCATCGGTACCGGTTGCTGTGTGGTAGCAGAGAGAACAGTCTATGACTTGGGTTGCTGGAGTCTTTAATAATATTCCGGGCCTTTCTTTCACACCACCTGGTACAGAGGTCCTGGATGGCAGGGAGCTCAGCCCCAGTGATGTACAGGGCCGTACGCAATATCCTCTGTAGCACCTTGCTGTCGGATGCCAAGCAGTTGTCATACCAAGCTGTGATGCAGCCAGTCAAGATGCTCTCAATGGTGTAGTGGAAAAATTAGAGAAGGTGATACTCGCGACTGGCGACTGGCTGGCATTATAGTGTGATGACTTAATCACGATTTATGACATTGTTTGGATGGCTGACCATCTGTGGGCTGTCACAAGGGTCAAACACACCTTATATGTTGCTTTTCCAGGAAGGGACATTCCCATAGAACCCTGGGAGCATAGACACCATTGGAGGTGTGAAGACTGATGAAACTTGACTCGACTAAATTAATGTTATTTTTGTGAATGAAACTGTAGTTTTCGATTTTTTCTCAAGAGTTTATAAAGAGCTGTGAATTTTGATATGTCTTATTGCATTGTATGCTTTCTGGTTGATGTTTTTTAAAGTGACTGGGTTGAAGTTGCATTTTGGGTTGACTGGTTATCAGGCACATTCCTGTCGTCCGGTCATAACATTCAAACTGAGTTGATTAGATTAGAATCTGGGTGTGTTGTTCCTGCCTTTTCATTTCACTAGCAAAGTGGAAAGACATTTGAATTCGGGTTGGGGGTGAGTTTTCGCTTGAATTACGTTAAAAGGGCAGTGAATTTACTCATACTAGAGAACTAGAGAACTTGCCAACTTGCTACCAAGCTCCTGTGTGTATCAGACACATCGTCTTTAGATCTCCTAGAGTTCATCCTGAACTGAAGACAGATGTAACCACGTCTCATTTAGTTCCTACTCATTCACTCTGTGTGCTCTGTACACTCTAATTGTTTGAGTGTTCATTATTTCATGACTAATCAACCCTATTGGTTGAATTGAGTAAATGCATACCTCGTTTTACAGAAAATTATTTGATTGACCATACGTTCAGAATTTGGAACGTCTATTGGTAAATATTATAACACTAGTACTATATTATAGTATTAATACACTAAGATACTATATTATACATAGTACATGCTTGGGTTCCATCTTGACATCCCCAGTCTACTTGACCCAATAAATGAATGCTAGAACATGGGTCTACTTGACCCAATAAATGAATGCTACAACATGGGTCTACTTGACCCAATAAATTAATGCTACAACATGGGTCTACTTGACCCAATAAATGAATGCTACAACATTGGTCGCCAGGATAATCTATTTGTATCTAGCCTCTTAATAATTGCATATTGGTGCAAGCTGGACACGTTCATTATAGTCGTACTGAGTCGTGATGCAATGATTTGCTACCTTGACTAGATTCCTCTAGAGACGCACATGGCCTGTTGCATTTATTCACATAATAATGGAGTCAGATTGATGAATGTAGTTTATTATTGGAATGTCTATGGTAATAGTGCTCACCATTGCCCCTAGTGGCTGGTTTTGAAGTAATCTCCTGACTTCCTGCTTACCTGGATGGACGTCTAATGTCATGTAGCCTAGGGGCATTTCCATGGAAAAATCTAAGAGTCTATATTTTTGAGAAATAAAGGCATATATAAAGGTTTTGATTTCTGGTCGAACAGATGGAAAACGGGTCTAGAAAACTTCTACCGGACATTTTTGGAAAGGTATTAATAATACATCAAAACACAATAATGTTGACGTAAACAGCCCTGCCAACTACTATCAACACATATACTTAGTTTTGCCTTTTGTACATTTAAGAAATATTGTCTAGTGTCTTGTCATTCTGTTACCAAAAACTCACATATCTTTCAGTTATTTTGTAATTTCTCTCCCTCATGAGGAGTGTCAGGATTCACCTAGCGGTCATGATTTTGGGCTGTACAAATGTTTGATGTAATAGAACAATTGATTATGTTGTATTAATAGAAGGGGAGGGGTTATAAGACCCTTCCCTCCTTACATTTAAAGGGTCCTAGACTATAGATTAACAATATATATTCATTATATAGTTTTAGAATTGTTCCACGGTTGTTTTCTTTCTTTCTCTCTCTGTTGTGTGTGTGTGTGTGTGTGTGTGTGTGTGTGTGTGTGTGTGTGTGTGTGTGTGTGTGTGTGTGTGTGTGTGTGTGTGTGTGTGTGTGTGTGTGTGTGTGTGTGTGTGTGTGTGTGTGTGTGTGTGTGTGTGTGTGTGTGAGACTGACTGAGACAGAACTCTGCAGGGGAGTGTGGGAGATAAGAGACTAGTTAGACGTTCCACAATAAATCAGCTTTTCGGGAGTGGACGTTTACTGCTAAGTTTAAGATACCACTAAAAGCCATTGTTTATATAGGGTTTTGGTCTCAGGAGTAAAAAGGTAACGACGTAGTCAGTGACATCACTAAGGCGGGACTTCGGTTTAATAAAACAACTTGAGACCTTTTGTTTGATGCAGAACTTACTCAGAAACATGCGTGCTATGTTCCTGTTTGTCAACTTCTGTCTGCAATTGCATTAATAAAGGTTTTTGAATGATTTAATTAAAGATATTGTCATAATGCTAATTTCACCAATGAACCAATGATTGACAAAGAAGGACGTAAGGAACGAACCCTAACAGGAGCAAGGATAATGAAAGTTCACAGAAGTAACAAGTAATGGTAGACCAACCAATTAGTTTAGCGTTTTTATAAATAAAACAATTTCATTACTAAATCGGCAACAGAATGACCAAAAAATCTGTAACAGAATGACTCGAACTGAATTGGCAACAATGGAAAATCATAATAGTCACAAACCACAGTTGGGTCATCGGCTACTGTCCTACCTTCCACTGGCATACTGTTATGTTCAGCTCATAGGGTCATCGGCTACTGTCCTACCTTCCACTGACATACTGTTATGTTCAGCTCATAGGGTCATCGACTACTGTCCTACCTTCCACTGGCATACTGTTATGTTCAGCTCATAGGGTCATCGACTACTGTCCTACCTTCCACTGGCATACTGTTATGTTCAGCTCATAGGGTCTCCTGCTACTGTCCTACCTTCCACTGGCATACTGTTATGTTCAGCTCATAGGGTCATCGACTACTGTCCTACCTTCCACTGGCATACTGTTATGTTCAGCTCATAGGGTCATCGACTACTGTCCTACCTTCCACTGGCATACTGTTATGTTCAGCTCATAGGGTCTCCTGCTACTGTCCTACCTTCCACTGGCATACTGTTATGTTCAGCTCATAGGGTCTCCTGCTACTGTCCTACCTTCCACTGACATACTGTTATGTTCAGCTCATAGGGTCTCCTGCTACTGTCCTACCTTCCACTGGCATACTGTTATGTTCAGCTCATAGGGTCTCCTGCTACTGTCCTACCTTCCACTGACATACTGTTATGTTCAGCTCAGGACTGATGTCTTTCTCTTTCTGTTGTCTGGTGGTCAAAGCAAGAGTGAAAACAGTTTTGACAACCCATCCCTCTCTCTCTCTCCCTGTCGCTCTTCTCTCTCAGCAGTTAATGTCACCTCTTCCAGCTCTTACTGACACCTACCCATGAGCTCCCTCTCTTTCCATTTACTGTAAACAGACCTCTCACCCAACACCGGAGGTCCATGGACATTGAAAAGTAGTTGAAATTGAGTCAGTCCAAATCTGAACTAATCATAGATGTCTGTTTCACAGGTTTGGACACCATAGTAAAGTACAGTAGAGTACAATACAGTAGTATAATTTACTGTACTGCACTTTACTCTACTCTACTGTACTCTACTGTACTGAACCCTACTGTACTGAACTATATTCTACTGTACTCTACTGTACTGTAATGTGTTGAACTCTATTTTACTGTAATGTACTGAACTCTATTCTACTCTACTGTACTGTAATGTACTGCACTCTATTTTACTGTAATGTACTGAACTCTATTCTACTCTACTGTACTGTAATGTACTGAACTCTATTCTACTGTAATGTACTGAACTCTACTCTACTGTACTGTACTGTACTGTAATGTACTGCACTCTATTTTACTGTAATGTACTGAACTCTATTCTACTCTACTGTACTGTAATGTACTGAACTCTATTCTACTGTAATGTACTGAACTCTACTCTACTCTACTGTACTGTACTGTACTGTACTGTAATGTACTGAACTCTACTCTACTGTACTGTACTGTAATGTACTGAACTCTATTCTACTCTATTCTACTGTAATGTACTGAACTCTACTCTACTCTACTGTACTGAACTCTACTCTACTCTACTGTACTGTACTGTAATGTACTGAACTCTACTCTACTGTACTGTACTGCAATGTACTGAACTCTATTCTACTCTACTGTACTGTAATGTACTGAACTCTACTCTACTCTACTGTACTGTACTGTAATGTACTGAACTCTATTCTACTCTATTCTACTGTAATGTACTGAACTTTACTCTACTCTACTGTACTGAACTCTACTCTACTCTACTGTACTGAACTCTACTCTACTGTACTGTACTGTAATGTACTGAACTCTATTCTACTGTAATGTACTGAACTCTATTCTACTGTAATGTACTGAACTCTACTCTACTGTACTGTACTGTAATGTACTGAACTCTATTCTACTGTAATGTACTGAACTCTATTCTACTGTAATGTACTGAACTCTACTCTACTGTACTGTAATGTACTGAACTCTATTCTACTGTAATGTACTGAACTCTATTCTACTGTACTGTAATGTAATGTACTGAACTCTATTCTACTGTAATGTACTGAACTCTACTGTACTGTACTGTAATGTACTGAACTCTATTCTACTGTACTGAACTCTACTCTACTGTACTGTAATGTACTGAACTCTATTATACTGTAATGTACTGAACTCTATTCTACTGTAATGTACTGAACTCTACTGTACTGTACTGGAATGTACTGAACTCTATTCTACTGTACTGAACTCTGCTCTACTGTACTGTAATGTACTGAACTCTATTATACTGTAATGTACTGAACTCTATTCTACTATAATGTACTGAACTCTATTCTACTCTACTGTACTGTAATGTACTGAACTCTATTCTACTGTAATGTACTGAACTCTATTCTACTGTAATGTACTGAACTCTATTCTACTGTAATGTACTGTAATGTACTGAACTCTATTCTACTGTAATGTACTGAACTCTATTCTACTCTACTGTACTGTAATGTACTGAACTCTACTCTACTGTACTGTAATGTACTGAACTCTATTCTACTCTACTGTACTGTAATGTACTGTACTCTACTGTGCTGTACTGTGATGTACTGAACTCTATTCTACTCTACTCTGCTGTGCCGTACTGGCTGTACTGTATTGTACTCTACTGTGCTGTACTGTGATGTCCAAACCTGTGAAACATAGATGTCTATGATTGGTACGGTCCAGACCAACACAATTTGGTCTTGTTTGAGGGCACAGCTCATTAGAATAATAACCAGTGGCCGTGTCCGAACATCCATACTAGTGTATTACATGCACTGATATAGGTAACGCTTAAACTGAATACTGACTTTGGTGTTTAATCAACAGCACTAGATTTTACTCGTCTTTTCCGACTCACGTGTCTGACAACAGCTGATAATCAGATAAATTGTGCATTCGGAGTACTTTTTTTTTCTTCGAAAATCCCATACTATGACAGAATAATTTTCATTTTTCACATACTATTTAGTACGCCGGTAAGGGTAAGCATATTCAGATATGACCAGTGTGTAGAATAATACCCAAACATGCAAAGGAGGACATTACATTTGTCTACCTTTGTGTACCTATTCAGGATACATCACCATGAAGAGAATGCCACGCATAATTATGCATTTCTGTATGTTACAGATCAGGGTCATTCTGTTACCATCATTATGTTACCATCATTCTGTTACTATCATTCTGTTACTATCATTCTGATACCATCATTCTGTTACCATCATTATGTTAGCATCATTATGTTACCATCATTATGTTAGCATCATTATGTTACCATCATTCTGTTACTATCATTCTGTTACTATCATTCTGTTACCATCATTATGTTACCATCATTATGTTACCCTCATTCTGTTACCATCATTATGTTACCATCATTATGTTAGCATCATTATGTTAGCATCATTCTGTTACCATCATTATGTTACCATCATTATGTTACCATCATTATGTTAGCATCATTATGTTAGCATCATTCTGTTACCATCATTATGTTACCATCATTATGTTAGCATCATTATGTTAGCATCATTATGTTAGCATCATTCTGTTACCATCATTATGTTACCATCATTATGTTAGCATCATTCTGTTACCATCATTCTGTTACCATCATTATGTTACCATCATTATGTTACCATCATTATGTTACTGGGTGTTAATCCACTTCACTTACTGTAGTTCAATAACCAAAATAGATGTTTTCAAACTCAAGGTGTGATGTCATAGCTGACACCCAATTCTTTCTGCAGACGTCTTTGACTCTTAATTCCGAGTATATACTTAACAGCTTTTGGAAAACGTGGTCACATAAAAAACTAAGGGAGAGTTTACTATCATTCTGTTACCTAACTTTACATCTGCACTGTTCTTCTAGTAAAATGTTCATTGGAAATTGTTAAAAGTAGCCATTGTGCATAGAGTTGTATGGTTTAACTTTGAAATCAACGGTTTTTGTTTGGCATACTTTTAAAGTGAAAATAAAACAGAGACTAGCGTCATTCTGGTACCATGGAATTGCCCCTAGCCTAATAAACTTGAGAGGAAAGCGGGCTGCTGCAGCGTCCATATTCAAACAGAGCACACATCTTCGGCATCCTTCTGGAGATATGACAAACCGCTCTCACTGACCTAACTCCCCCTAAACCCAATTATCGCCTTTGTGAAGGATATCTCACCCTTCTCGAATTTATTCAAATTGTGCTAATGTTTTGACAGGTCTCATTCACATTTCACAATGTACCTTTCCCCTTAGAACTGTGCTAAAAACATTACGCAAAAAAACCATTTGAATATTTACCAGCTTACGTCAACTGCTAGTCGTTGTCCAGGGTGCTGAAATTCCCCTATTCCAGGTTCAGCAGGTTCAGGGAACGTCCGTTCAATCCGCTGAGAGCGAGACACAGCACACAGATTTAAAATGCAGTCCAACTGCCGTGGCCGTCAGTGACGTTAAGAAAATTCCATTCGTGCCACCAGCATTGAAGAAGCCAACTGAGAAAATAATATCTTCGAAATTGTGACTTATGAAACCAACGACGCAGAAGTAGTCTAGTGGCTATGCTCTTCACTGCTCCGGGCCGGTTTTGCCGGTCTAATTGGCATCGCTTTGCTATTTGCTTTTTCCTTCCCGTATACTCTCTCAATCTCGCTCTCTGTCTCTCTCTCTCTCTCCACCCGCCCTCGCAACAGGGAATTAGATTTATGGTCAGTTTGCTTTTGTAGACTAGAGAGGAGAGACCGCCTGTTTCGTAGCCTATACACCCCCCTGTCGTCTTTTCCCGTTGCCTCCCACTTTTCCTCCTCTATAGTCCCGCGGTTTGCTTTTATTAGCGCAACAGTTTCCTACATGCCGGAAAAGCCGGTGCCCGGTGGTAAATGACGGCAAGCGACACCCGTGAAGGGGGTGAGGGAATATCTTGCTCCTTCGACGATGGGGGCACCGCGCGCTCTCTCTCTCATTAGCTTTCAACACCACATGAAGTGAACGGCAAAGATCGAATGAGCTACATGCATTATACGAACGCACCGAACCCATAGAGGATAGGACCATAATTTCAAACTTATTCAGGAATCACTACAGACACACTGATGCTGCTCACACATTCAAACACATTTTCTCTGATTAGGCCTTTCATGAGCCAATCAGGGTAAATTAGGATGATTGACACGATGTGGCGTGAATGCACACGGGTTTGATGGATGAAAATACCCTCAAATTAAAGTCTGCTTTAGTTATTATGTGATTTAAAATCCAAAGTGCTTGAGTACACAGCCAAACAACAAAAATTTTGTCACTGTCCCAATACTTTTGGAGCTAATTGTATACCTTGGCTCAATCAAAGTGAATGTGTGTATGCAAATCATAATAATTTGGTGGGTGCTTACATTTGTCCTATTTCACACATGTGCAAGTGTGTATTTTATGCATGTTTGAACTGGAAATGTATTTTCTTTGTTACATATCCCAACTTTCCCTGAGACAGCCTCAGAGAGTGGAGAAACGGCCAGGGTGTCACACCCTGGCCTTAGTATTCTTTGTTTTCTGTATTATTTTAGTTAGGTCAGGGTGTGACATGGGGAATGTATGTGTTTTTGTAGTGTCTAGGGTGGTTGTATGGTTTAGGGGGTTAAATAGAGTAGATGGGTTTGTGTTTAGTATAGGTGTCTAGCTGTGTCTATGGTTGCCTGAATGGTTCTCAATCAGAGACAGATGTCATTAATTGTCTCTGATTGGGAGCCATATTTAAGGCAGCCATAGGCACTAGGTTAATGTGGGTAATTGTCTATGTTGTACGTTTGTAGCCTGTGTGTGCACTTACGTCATTAGCTTCACGATTCGTTTGTTATAGTGTTTGTTGCGTGTTTTTTCCCTTTCTCTACAATAAAAGAGAATGTATTTTGCACACGCTGCGCCTTGGTCCACTTTCTCTCAGCAAGACGATCGTGACACAGGGTCTGTCATTATCAACGGGGACCCTGGAGTAATTAGGGTTAAAAACTTCTTATGGCTGAGATCCCGTTAACGGGATCGACTTGACAACAGCCAGTGAAAATGCAGGGCGCAAATTCAAACAGAAATCTCATAATTAAAATTCCTCAAACATACAAGTATTATACACCATTTTAAAGATAAACTTGTTGTTAATCCCACCACAGTGTCCAATTACAAAAAGGCTTTACGACGAAAGCATACCATGCGATTATGTTAGGTCAGCACCTAGTCACAGAAAAATACAGCCATTTTTCCAGCCAAAGAGAGGAGTCACAAAAAGCAGAAATAGAGATAAAATGAATCACTAACCTTTGATGATCTTCATCAGATGACACTCATAGGACTTCATGTTACACAATACATGTATGTTTTGTTCGATAAAGTTCATATTTATATTAAAAAATCTCAGTTTACATTGGCGCGTTATGTTCAGTAATGTTTTGCTTCCAAAACATCTGGTGATTTTGCAGAGAGCCACATCAATTTACAGAAATACTCATAATAAACATTGATAAAAGATACAAGTGTTATGCATGGAATTATAGATAAACTTCTCCTTAATGCAACCGCTGTGTCAGATTTAAAAAAAGCTTTACGGAAGAAGCACACCATGCAATAATCTGAGTACAGCGCTCAGAGACCAAAACAAGCCATACAGATACCCGCCATGTTGTGGAGTCAACAGAAGTCAGAAATAGCATTATAAAAATTCACTTACCTTTGATGATCTTCATCAGAATGCACTCCCAGGAATCCCAGTTCCACAATAAATGTTTGTTTTGTCCGATAAAATCCATCATTTATGTCCAAATACCTCCTTTTTGTTTGCGCGTTTAGTTCACAAATCCAAATTCACGAGGTGCAGGCCAGACAAAAAGTCTAAAAGTACCATTACAGTTCGTAGAAACATGTCAAACGATGTATAGAATCAATCTTTAGGATGTTTTTATCATAAATCTTCAATAATGTTTCAACCGGAGAATTCCTTTGTCTTTAGAAATGAAAAGGAACGCAGCTCACTCTCACGGGCGCACGCCTGACTGAGCTCATGGCATTCTGCCAGACCTCTTAGTCAATCAGCTCTTATTCTCTCCCCCTTCACAGTAGAAGCCTGAAACAAGGTTCTAAAGACTGTTGACATCTAGTGCAAGCCTTAGGAAGTGCAATATGACCCCATAGACACTGTATATTGGATAGGCAAAGACTTGAAAACCTACAAACCTCAGATTTCCCACTTCCTGGTTGTATTTTTTCTCAGGTTTTTGCCTGCCATATGAGTTCTGTTATACTCACAGACATCATTCAAACAGTTTTAGAAACGTCAGAGTGTTTTCTATCCAAATCTACTAATAATATGCATATCGTAGCTTCTGGGCCTGAATAGCAGGCAGTTTACTCTGGGCACCTTATTCATCCAAGCTACTCAATACTGCCCCCAGCCATAAGAAGTTTTAAGAGCCTTGCACAAGGGCACATCGACAGATGTTTCAGCTTGTCGGCTTGGGGGTTCGAACTAGAAACCTTTCGGTAACCGCTAGTCTACCTGCCACCGTGTGTGTGTGTGTGTGTGTGTGTGTGTGTGTGTGTGTGTGTGTGTGTGTGTGTGTGTGTGTGTGTGTGTGTGTGTGTGTGTGTGTGTGTGTGTGTGTGTGTGTGTGTGTGTGTGTGTGTGTGTGTGTGTGTGTGTGTGTGTGTGTGAAATACATGCACATACATAAGGATTCCCTTTCTTCGGTCACTATATCACAGTTACATAACCCATTTATCAGTATCAGAGTAACATGTCATGTTCAGATTGTTTCCTTCTGAACACAGGCTGTACTTTCCTGTTGAGGCACAGAGGAGTTCCCCTCCTTTCTTCTGACGGGCTGAATTTATGATTAGTATTCTAGAGTCCTCCTGCAGCAAATATGCATTTCACGCTTACATGCACACACAGTGGCAGCTGCGAAGGGCCCTCCAGTGACCAAGAGCTGTAGCCAGTCACATAGTCTCTTCAGACGTGTCCTAAATTAGCTCATGCTTTCGAAACTCAACTTGAGCTTATTAGCCGTAGGGAACATCAGGCAAAAAACTAGCTAATGGGGTTTAGCATGTTCCAGACTGTGTTTGTATGATTAGCAGTTAGCTAGGGCTGGGAATTGCCATGGACCTCACAATGCGATATTATCACAATACTTAGGTGCCAATATGATATGTATTGCGATTCGGAAATACAATTTTATTGCGATTCAAACATACTTCTCACCATATGTCTGCTGCAGAGGGAAAAGAGAGAGCCAATGCGAAAGCAAGTTTGGATCAGTCATGGAAACTAAATTGCTGAAAACAAATTGTCTTACTAATTAAAAAGAAGACGGAGAACAAGAATGACAAATAATGGCATAAAGGACAACGTGAACCAGCCTGCTCTCATAGAATAGACGTACTACTTTGCAAATACTTAGCATGTCAGCTATCCCTTCCCCTAACCCAATCCTAACCTTAATCCTTTTAGCTAACCCTTCCCCTAACCATAACCCTAACCCTAACCCTAACCCTAACCCTAACCCTAACCCTTTAACCTAACTCTGAACCTTAACCCTAAGCCCTAACCCTAGCCCCTAGCCTAGCTAACGTTTAACCAGCTAGCTAACGTTAGCCACCTTTTCAACAACAGATTGGAATTCATAATATATCATAAGTTTATCAAAATCATAAAATATATTGCATGTTTTGCCAATTAGTAACACATTGTAAGAATTGCAATTCATAAACATATCATACTAATTGTAAATCATAACTTATAATACGAAGATGATGAAGAACCACAAATTAATGCATACCATACATATAATACTAAATGGAGCGTCTTGGAATTACGTACAGAATAATACGAAATGCTCTGAGTCCAGGTTGTGTGAACAGAAAAGATCTAATCAAGCCCAGTATGGTTGGGGTTGGCCTTAACATTTGTATCAGGCAGGGCCTTGCACAGACCTATCAGGTGGGAAGTGCTTAAAATGAAAGGGTACCTGCCGCCACACTTGATTTGAAAAAAAAAAGTTCATTATTCATATCTTGAAATTCATAACACACTAACTACCTCTGTAGCGATATTTGTTTTTATTTTTTATGTTGATGACTAGATAGCTGGATAGCTAACTTGATTTTTGTTGTTGTTGACTGATTGTGATTTATATTCAATGCTCCAAAAAAATTACTTCATAATTTATTATTCATAATCTTCTAACCCATTATCCCAGAAATCCTAGACCCACTCCAATTTGCATACCGCCCAAACAGATCCACAGATGATGCAATCTCTATTGCACTCCACAATGCCCTTTCCCACCTGGACAAAAGGAACACTTATGTGAGAATGCTATTCATTGACTACAGCTCAGTGTTCAACACCATAGTACCCTCAAAGCTCATCACTAAGCTAAGGAACACCTCCCTCTGCAACTGGATCCTGGACTTCCTGACGGGCCGCCCCCAGGTGGTGAGGGTAGGTAGCAACACATTTGCCACGCTGATCCTCAACACCGGAGCCCTCGAGGGGTGCGTGCTCAGTCCCCTCCTGTACTCCCTGTTCACCCACGACAGCACAGCCAGGCACGACTCCAACACCATCATTAAGTTTGCAGACGACACAACAGTGGTAGGCCTGATCATGACGAGACAGCCTATAGGGAGGAGGTCAGAGACCTGGCTGGGTGGTGCCAGAATAACAACCTATCACTCAACGTAACCAAGACTAAGGAGATGATTGTGGACTACAGGAAAAGGGGGACCGAGCACGCCTCCATTCTCATCGACGGGGCTGTAGTGGAGCAGGTTGAGAGCTTCAAGTTTCTTTGGTGTCCGCATCACCAACAAACTAGAATGGTCCAAACACACCAAGACAGTCGTGAAGACGGCATGACAAAGCCTATTCCCCTCAGGAAACTAAAAAGATTTGTCATGGGTACTGAGATCCTCAAAAGGTTCTACAGCTGCAACATCGAGAGCATCCTGACTGGTTGCATCACTGCCTGGTACGGCAATTGCTCGGCCTCCGACCGCAAGGCACTACAGAGGGTAGTGTGTACGGCCCAGTACATCACTGGGGCTAAGCTGCCTGCCATCCAGGAAGGCCCTAAAAACTGTCAAAGACCCCAGCCACCCCAGTCATAGACTGTTCTCTCTACTACCGCATGGCAAGCGGTACCTTGTGGCTCAGTTGGTAGAGCATGGCGCTTGCAACGCCAGGGTTGTGGGTTCATTCCCCACGGGGGGACCAGGATGAATATGTATGAACTTTCCAATTTGTAAGTCGCTCTGGATAAGAGCGTCTGCTAAATGACTTAAATGTAAATGTAAATGTACCGGAGTGCCAAGTCCAGGACAAAAGGCTTCTCAACAGTTTTTACCCCCAAGCCATAAGACTCCTGAACAGGTAATCAAATGGCTACAGGGACAATTTGCATTGTGTGACCCCCCCAACCCCTCTTTTACGCTGCTGCTACTCTCTGTTTATCATATATGCACAGTCACTTCAACTCTACATTCATGTACATATGTACATACTACCTCAATTGGCCCGACCAACCAGTGCTCCCGCACATTGGCTAACCGGGCTATCTGCATTGTGTCCCGCCACCCACCACCCGCCAGCCCCTCTTTACGCTACTGCTACTCTCTGTTCATCATATATGCATAGTCACTTTAACCATATCTACATGTACATACTACCTCAATCAGCCTGACTAACCGGTGTCTGTATATAGCCTCGCTACTGTTATTCACTGTCTTTTTACTGTTGTTTTTTATTTCTTTACGCACCTATTGTTCAACTAATACCTTTTTTACACAATTGATTAGTAAGCATTTCACTGCAAGGTCTACACCTGTTGTATTCGGCGCACGTGACAAATACACTTTGATTTGATGACACAGTATATGGCTGGCTGGCTAGTGGCTTGTGTGGATATTGTAGTGTGTGGTGGTCAGCTAGAGTGTAGACTACCTGTGTTGATGCTGTCGTAACACAAGTGCATCTCCCGACTGAAGAAGGGATTCAGTTTGGTCGGAGAGTCATAGATGCAGCTGCTCCTCTATATGTCTTTCTGCCTCTCTCTGCTGCTTTTAAGCTAGCAACCAACCAGACCCAATATTGACCATGTAAATAAAGTATTATCAAGTGTAAATCAAAAGTTTTGCTGCAGCTGCTGTGGCAGTACTGTTCATATTTAAACTAGGCAGCTTGCTACACACATTTGACCGGTGACCATATCTTAAACCATGCATGTTTGGATACCAGGCACACGCAATCTCTGCCTACCCTATCCTATCCTACCCAACCCTACCCTATACCATATCTTACCTCATACACTACTGTCCCCCATAATCCTACCCTATTCAACCCTACCCAACCCTACCCTATACCCTATCTTACCCCATACACTACTGTCCCCCATAATTCTACCCTATCCTATCCTACCCTACCCAACCCTACCCTATACCCTATCTTACCCCATACACTACTGTCCCCCATAATCCTACCCTAACCTACCCTAACCTACCCAACCCTACCCTATACCCTATCTTACCCCATACACTACTGTCCCCCATAATTCTACCCTATCCTACCCTACCCAACCCTACCCTATACCCTATCTTACCCCATACACTACTGTCCCCCATAATCCTAACCTACCCTACCCTACCCAACCCTACCCTATCTTACCCCATACACTACTGTCCCCCATAATCCTATCCTACCCACCCTACCTTGCCCGACCCTACCTTACCCAGACTAGTCTGTATAACCTCATTAGTAGATGAGATGTGGATAGATGTGGATAGATGTGGATAGATGTTGATAGATGTGGATAGATATGGATAGATGTGGATAGATGTGGATAGATGTGGATAGATGTGGATAGATGTTGATAGATGTGGATAGATGTGGATAGATGTTGATAGATGTGGATAGATGTTGATAGATGTGGATAGATGTGGATAGATGTGGATAGATGTTGATAGATGTGGATAGATGTGGATAGATGTTGATAGATGTTGATAGATGTGGATAGATGTGGATAGATGTTGATATATGTTGATAGATGTGGATAGATGTGGATAGATGTGGATAGATGTGGATAGATGTGGATAGATGTTGATAGATGTGGATAGATGTTGATAGATGTTGATAGATGTGGATAGATGTGGATAGATGTGGATAGATGTGGATAGATGTTGATAGATGTGGATAGATGTGGATAGATGTGGATAGATGTGGATAGATGTTGATAGATGTTGATAGATGTTGATAGATGTGGATAGATGTTGATAGATGTTGATAGATGGAGACTGCAGCACCCAGCTCCCCCTGGCAGTAGACCAGCATATATAGTAGGAGAAGGCAGTACAGGTTGGGACACAAGTACAGCCAATACATATTGTGTGTGTGTGTGTGTGTGTGTGTATGTGTCTGTGTGTCTGTGTGTCTGTCTGTGTGTGTGTGTGTGGGTAGATACCTTTGTATGCACATCTCTGTGCTTCATCACCTACCACTCTATGTCCTTGCATCGGTGTACCCCTCTCAAAGCGAGCATGTTTCTTATCCTCTGGTTAGAAGAGAAGATCTCAGGTAGAAGACAATGTGCTCCGGAGGAGTAGAGAGTTGTTGAAAACAGCTCCCCCTCTTCTTCCTTCCTACTCCTCCCTCCCTCCCTCCCTCTCCCCCTCCCTCCCTCCTTCCAGCCTTGTACTTCTCCTTGTGGCTCTTTCATCAGAGCTGCCCTATAAACAGACCTCTTTTCCATTTCAAAGAATCTACCTACCTGCTCTTCCTACTGTATACCACATCACATCACACTGTGTCAGAGCTGGCTGGATGGGGAGGGGCAAAGCAGGGTCAGAGCTGGCTTGATGGGGAGGGGCAAGGCAGGGTCAGAGCTAGCTAGATGGGGAGGGGCAAGGCAGGGTCAGAGCTAGCTAGATGTGGAGGGGCAAGGCAGGGTCAGAGCTAGCTAGATGTGGAGGGGCAAGGCAGGATCAGAGCTAGCTGGGTGGGGAGGGGCAAGGCAGGGTCAGAGCTAGCTGGATGGGGAGGGGCAATGCAGGGTCAAAGCTAGCTAGATGTGGAGGGGCAAGGCAGGGTCAAAGCTAGCTAGATGTGGAGGGGCAAGGCAGGGTCAGAGCTAGCTGGATGGGGAGGGGCAAGGCAGGGTCAGAGCTAGCTGGATGGGGAGGGGCAAGGCAGGGTCAAAGCTAGCTAGATGTGGAGGGGCAAGGCAGGGTCAGAGCTAGCTGGATGGGGAGGTGCAAGGCAGGGTCAGAGCTGGCTGGATGGGGAGGGGCAAGGCAGGGTCAGAGCTAGCTGGATGGGGAGGGGCAAGGCAGAGTCAAAGCTGGCTGGATGGGGAGGGGCAAGGCAGTGTCAGAGCTGGCTGGATGGGGAGGGGCAAGGCAGGGTCAAAGCTGGCTGGATGGGGAGGGGCAAAGCTGGGTCAGATCTAGGTATGTGGCAAACCAGGTAGTGTGAATTTGCTAATTTGGAGAAGGAGGAAAGGGGAGCTCAGAGTGTGTGCGTGTGCGTGTGTGCGTGTGCGTGTGTGTATTTGGGGGGATTATTTTTGGGAAGTGAGTATTGTTGTATTTATTTATTAAACTCACAGACATTATTCAAACAGTTTTAGAAACTTTCGAGTGTTTTGTATACAAATCTACTAATAATAAGCATATCCTAGCTTCTGGGCCTGAGTAGCAGGCAGTTTACTTTGGGCACGCTTTTCATCCGGACGTGAAAATACTGCCCCCTATCCCAGAGAGGTTTTAAGGCATTCAGTGTGCGTGTTTGTTTGTTAACAGTATGTGCAGCGTTTAGTAATTAGGTGAGAGCACTGTGTGGTGTGTGGGTGTCAGTGTTGTTGAGGTAAACACCGTACAGGAGAGAATCTCTGTCATTGGGTCATTAAGTTTATATCTGAATGCGTTTATGTGAAGTACAACGAGTGGTAGAAGAGGCAAGGTCAACTGGAAACGCGTGTTTGTGTGTGTGAGTGTGTGCAGATGTGCTATGTGTGTGTGTATGTGTACGTACCTTGTGTGTGTGTGTGTGTGTGTGTGTGAGAGAGAGAGAGACAGAGAGAGAGAGTTGTTCCGTGATAGGAGTTTTTTGGCAGAAATATTCTCCCTCTCCAGAAATAATTTCCTTACTAATGCTATATCTGATCAAATGTAATCTTGCTGTCAGGTGCAGCACTTGTTAAAGAGAAAGTTCACTATTTTACAACTTGATGTTAGATAGTTCCTCACTCTGAAAGTAGTCCATGGGCCAGGAGTAACTGTAATCCAGGGTTCACCTGGCCCACAGACTAATCTGAAGGTATTTCTATTTTACAGTAGTGACCTCATCATCAAGGTTTCTGCCTCATTACCCAGCAGTTTTCCAGCGTTGCAGAGTTTCACATCCTATACATTTATATAATCCTGGTTTGGGAGGGTCATTACCCTCCCCCTAACCTAGAGCTGCGCCACTGGAATGGCAGTACACGGCAGAGTTGATGACAAATATCCAACCCATGGCAAAGTTGTAAATTGACACTTTTGATCCGCACATATTTGGATTAAAATGTCAAGAAGAAAGGATCATACTGGAATTTATTATGGATGTTAGAAACTGGTGAGTTTTTCTGATTCTAACAAGCATGCATTTACACACAGCAGTCAGTGCACAACTGAGGCGCTGTATTGTTAGCGCGCCATTTGTTTTCTCAGCAGTTTGAATTGTGTCCTGTCTGACAGTGAAATGTGACTAGCTCTTACCTTAGGTTGGCCTATGGTGTAGCTAGCTAGTTAGTGTTGCAAAAGCCCATTACATGCATTGTAAGGTAGCAGTGTGACAATTTTCCCACAGTTTGTTTTATAGCTAGCTACATTTTGTGGAGAAATTTAGGACTGGCATTTAGACATGAGCTAGCTAACGTTAGCTAGCTTCTGTGTCAAGGTCAGCTGCTGTTGTCTAGCTCTAATTAGCTAGCTTCATTTGACATTTTCATCAACATATTATCTTAAATATGATGGTAGGGTGATTTTAATTTAACATTGAGCTTCAACCAAAGCCGACATTGAGTTTGGACCGACGAGACAATGATTCAAGAAACGTCTACCAGAGAGAAAGACAGGGTGGCAAGGAGGACGGTAGAGGTGGAAGAAAAGATGAAAGAGAAGAGGATTTGAGAGAGGCAGAGGAGGAGAGGAAAATAAGGAAGAAGAGGGAAGGAGGAGAGCAGGAGAAGGTGTGGAAGAGAATGAGGGCAGGAATGAAGAGGTGTGGAAGAGAATGAGGGCAGGAATGAAGAGGTGTGGAAGAGAATGAGGGCAGGAATGAAGAGGTGTGGAAGAGAATGAGGGCAGGAATGAAGAGGTGTGGAAGAGAATGAGGGCAGGAATGAAGAGGTGTGGAAGAGAATGAGGGCAGGAATGAAAATGTGTGCAAGAGGATGAGGGCAGGAATGAGAAGGTGTGGAAGAGGATGAGGGCAGGAATGAGAAGGTGTGGAAGAGGATGAGGGCAGGAATGAGAAGGTGTGGAAGAGGATGAGGGCAGGAATGAGAAGGTGTGGAAGAGGAAAGGAGAGCAAGAGACAAAGGGAGGAAGATGATAGTGTAGGCTGCAGACAAAGGGAGGAAGATGATAGTGTAGGCTGCAGACAAAGGGAGGAAGATGATAGTGTAGGCTGCAGACAAAGGGAGGGAGATGATAGTGTAGGCTGCAGACAAAGGGAGGAAGATGATAGTGTAGGCTGCAGACAAAGGGAGGAAGATGATAGTGTAGGCTGCAGACAAAGGGAGGAAGATGATAGTGTAGGCTGCAGACAAAGGGAGGAAGATGATAGTGTAGGCTGCAGACAAAGGGAGGGAGATGATAGTGTAGGCTGCAGACAAAGGGAGGAATAGGGTAGAAGAGTCAGTAGAGGGGGGGTCAGTCAGCTCCATGTTTCTTATTAACCTAATAGGTATATACACAACTCTCAAACACTGACCTCTCTTTCTTTCTCTCTCTCAACAGCACCACCAGACGCCCACGTTCCCTCTACTGTTCCCTTTACTATCCTCCACAACTTGTGCATCCCCTCTTGGGCTTACCGTAGCCCGGAGATCCCCTCCGCTTCCAACTTTACACCCACCTTCCACTTCTCTTTGTGCTGATTATTGGAGAGTAGGACAGGATTTAGCCACGGAGCCAAGCTGAAAGCAGAACAGAGAAAGAGAGAGCATGTGTGGGTTATTCATGCCAGTTCTTTGGAGATTGCAGATATAGAAAGGAATGGAGGACCGAGGATCCATCCATTTCTATGGCTCATTTCTCTGAAACCTCATCATAATCCCACTACAGCCGTGTAATCGCGTTGGTGTTTAAGGGAGACAATGTATATCGTAATAGGAGTTTATGCTCGTCATTCCTTCCTTTTTTTTCATGCTGTCTCTTTCTCTTACTCTCCCCTTTTCTCCCTCTCCCTCACTCTGCCCAGCCAGTCAGACAACACACACACACACACACACACACACACACACACACACACACACACACACACACACACACACACACACACACACACACACACACACACACACACACACACACACACACACACACACACACACACACACACACACACACACACACACACACACACACACACACACACACACACACACACTTAGAGCAGACACAAACAAACAGAGAATGAGGATAAAGGTGATGACATTATCTCATCTCAGCCTGAACATACAGTGGGGAGAACAAGTATTTGATACACTGCCGATTTTGCAGGTTTTCCTACTTACAAAGCATGTAGAGGTCTGTAATTTCTATCATGGGTACACTTCAACTATGAGAGACGGAATCTAAAACAAAAATCCAGAAAATCACATTGTATGATTTTTAAGTAATTAATTTGCATTTTATTGCATGACATAAGTATTTGATACATCAGAAAAGCAGATCTTAATATTTGGTACAGAAACCTTTGTTTGCAATTACAGAGATCATACGTTTCCTGTAGTTCTTGACCAGGTTTGCACACACTGCAGCAGGGATTTTGGCCCACTCCTCCATACAGATCTTCTCCAGATCCTTCAGGTTTCGGGGCTGTCGCTGGGCAATACGGATTTTCAGCTCCCTCCAAAGATTTTCTATTGGGTTCAGGTCTGGAGACTGGCTAGGCCACTCCAGGACCTTGAGATGCTTCTTACGGCGCCACTCCTTAGTTGCCCTGGCTGTGTGTTTCAGGTCGTTGTCATGCTGGAAGACCCAGCCACGACCCATCTTCAATGCTCTTACTGAGGGAAGGAGGTTGTTGGCCAAGATCTCGCGATACATGGCCCCATCCATCCTCCCCTCAATACGGTGCAGTCATCCTGTCCCCTTTGCAGAAAAGCATCCCCAAAGAATGATGTTTCCACCTCCATGCTTCACGGTTGGGATGGTGTTCTTGGGGTTGTACTCATCCTTCTTCTTCCTCCAAACACGGCGAGTGGAGTTTAGACCAAAAAGCTCTATTTTTGTTTCATCAGACCACATGACCTTCTCCCATTCCTCCTCTGGATCATCCAGATGGTCATTGGCAAACTTCAGACGGGCCTGGACATGCGCTGGCTTGAGCAGGGGGACCTTGCGTGCGCTGCAGGATTTTAATCCATGACGGCGTAGTGTGTTACTAATGGTTTTCTTTGAGACTGTGGTCCCAGCTCTCTTCAGGTCATTGACCAGGTCCTGCCGTGTAGTTCTGGGCTGATCCCTCACCTTCCTCATGATCATTGATGCCCCACGAGGTGAGATCTTGCATGGAGCCCCAGACCGAGGGTGATTGACTGTCATCTTGAACTTCTTCCATTTTCTAATAATTGCGCCAACAGTTGTTGCCTTCTCACCAAGCTGCTTGCCTATTGTCCTGTAGCCCATCCCAGCCTTTTGCATGTCTACAATTTTATCCCTGATGTCCTTATACAGCTCTCTGGTCTTGGCCATTGTGGAGAGGTTGGAGTCTGTTTGATTGAGTGTGTGGACAGGTGTCTTTTATACAGGTAACGAGTTCAAACAGGTGCAGTTAATACAGGTAATGAGTGGAGAACAGGAGGGCTTCTTAAAGAAAAACTAACAGGTCTGTGAGAGCCGGAATTCTTACTGGTTGGTAGGTGATCAAATACTTATGTCATGCAATAAAATGCAAATTAATTACTTAAAAATCATACAATGTGATTTTCTGGATTTTTGTTTTAGATTCCGTCTCTCACAGTTGAAGTGTACCTATGATAAAAATTACAGACCTCTACATGCTTTGTAAGTAGGAAAACCTGCAAAATCGGCAGTGTATCAAATACTTGTTCTCCCCACTGTATCTCTGCTGATCAACGGAGGAAGCCGAGCAAAAAGTGGAGAAATGGGGGAACATGATTATCCTCCAGCGGCGAGATGAGATGACTCAATAAGTACTAATTGATAAATGGTAGACGTCAGGAAATGTAATTGTGGGCCTAATCCTGCTCCTTAGTTTAATTGGGAGAAATGCTGAAACAAGTGACGAATAGTCCGTTCTATATCTGTGGGGAAAATATATTATGGGTCAGAATAAAAGTACTTTGTAAGAAGATCTTTCTCCCTGTTCTGTACTTTCTATCAGTATACCGCTACATAAGAGGGTCCCTTCTCTCTGGATCTCTTATGGGTTCGTAACAAATGCTGGACCTCTGCTTTTAGGTACTTCCTCTTCTGTCTCTGTGTACAGCCTTTCTGTCCCTGTATACAGCCTGTCTATCCCTGTATACAGCCTGTCTGTCCTTGTATACAGCTTGTCTGTCCCTGTATACAGCCTGTCTGTCCTTGTATACAGCCTGTCTGTCCCTGTATACAGCCTGTCTGTCCCTGTATACAGCCTGTCTGTCCTTGTATACAGCCTGTCTGTCCCTGTATACAGCCTTTCTGTCCCTGTGTACAGCCTGTCTATCCCTGTATACAGCCTGTCTATCCCTGTGTACAGCCTTTTTGTCCCTGTATACAGCCTGTCTGTCCTTGTATACAGCCTGTCTGTCCCTGTATACAGCCTTTCTGTCCCTGTGTACAGCCTGTCTATCCCTGTATACAGCCTGTCTATCCCTGTATACAGCCGGTCTGTCCCTGTATACAGCCGGTCTGTCCCTGTATACAGCCGGTCTGTCCCTGTATACAGCCTGTCTCTCCCTGTATACAGCCTGTCTCTCCCTGTATACAGCCTGTCTGTCCTTGTATACAGCCTGTCTGTTCCTGTATACAGCCGGTCTGTCCCTGTATACAGCCACTCTACCTAGTAAGAAGATCTTACTCCTATACAGTATACCACTGCTTTGTTTCTCTCCCAGTCTAAATCCCTCTGGACTGAGCGGACTCCCTCTCCCCACCACCATCCTGACATCCGTCTAGAAAGCCAGGGCCCAGAGGTTTTCTGTCCATCTGCCAATCAAAGACTGAGGTGGAGTACAGGTACCCGACACAATGGAGGAAATCGGGTTGAGAGTGAAGACATGTTGATATGCACTTTGGAATGGGGAGAATCAGGGTTATTCTCTCCTCTCCTCTTTTTTCCATAACCTGGAATCTGATTTGTGAGTTTTCGCGTGCCTGCATGTGCTTGCATGTGCGCGTCTGAAAATGTGTATGTGTGTATCTAACGCCATGTGTGCAGCTTTCTTCCCCTGTATTGGAGCTGGGAGTTACAGCGAGACAAAGCGCCCATTGAGCCATTGCGCTCTCTAGCTCTCTGCTAGGCGCCCATTAGAAGAGATAGCTCCTATTCTCAGCCGTGCTCCCCTGCTCTGATTAACAGCCTACACCACAGCAGAAGCAATATGGCTGACATTTAACTATTATCTTCCACCACCCTCTACCCTACTTTCTATCTCGCCTACGTCAATCGACTGAGTTAACAAGCGTGTTACGGACCGTGCTAAACTGCATTTATGATACAATGTGAACTTACTAAGTCAGGGTTGGTGGTTTATCCATAAATGCATGAGACCCAACAGGCCTCAGATCCAATGAATGGGTAAACTAAGGATGTTAGCCAGAAAAAGCCTGAAGGAATATTTTGAGTTAACCTTGATCCTTCAAGTGTCCACTGAACGGTCATTATTATTTAACCCCTCAGTGATTACAGTAGGCGTTATGGTGTATAGGAGTTGACGTTTATACCTTAGATATAGCAGTGTATTCTATAAGAAAGTGATCTTGTTTTCCTCTCTCAATATTATATCATTGTTTCTGGTAAGCTTTTCAGCAGCATAGTAACCCATATGTTGATGATGTGTAGTTGTTCGGGAAAAAGTGAATGCTTTCAAATACAAGTCCAACTTTCACTACATAGCCAACTCTTCAGTACTGTAAGTATGAAACATGCTGTGTGTCTGTGTGTGCATGTGTGCATGTGTGTGAGAGAGAGCGAGAGACACGAATAGAAAGAGAGATGTAGAGAGAAATAAAATTACAGAGACAGCGAGAAAGATGGAACAAGAGAGAAAAATGAGAGAGAGAGATGGAGAGAGATAAATAAAATCCCAGGGAGACAGAGAGAGAGCAACTGAGCAAACGAGCTGATACTCAGTCACCATGGCAACCATTTGACGTGTAGCTGCCATACCTGCTGCCAATAAGGACACTACTTCTCCGACGGCTTTCCATGGTCATGTGTGTATAGCAGTGGTGTAAAGTACTTCAGTAAAAATACTTTAAAGTACTGCTTAAGTAGTTTTTTTGGGTATCTGTACTTTACTATTTATATTTTGAACAACTTTTAGAATTCTACAATGCTATTGGACTGCTTTGTAAGCACTAATTGGAATATGCTTTGAGACTCCGCCGATAACATTGACACGCTAACCACCTCCGTCACCGGCTTCATTAGGAAATGCATCGGTGACGTTGTCCCGACAGTGAAGGTTCGCTGCTTCTCCAATCAAAAGCCCTGGATTAACACTGAGGTTGGTGCCAAACTAAAGGACAGAGCTACTGTTTACAGGGCTATCATAGACAACACTAAGGCTACAGCTGAGGACAGGAACAAGAAGAACAAGTCCCGCTATGACCTCCGCAGAGTCCTCAAACGAGCAAAAGGACAAGATAGGACAAAGGTGAAATCATGTTACACAGACTCTGACACCCGCCACATGTGGCAGGGGCTACATCCATTACCGGATTACAAAGGTAGACACAGCCGTGATGTGGCAGGAGCTACAGTCCATTACGGAATACAAAGGAAGACACAGCCGTGATGTGACAGGGGCTACAGTCCATTACGGAATACAAAGGAAGACCCAGCCGTGATGTGGCAGGGGCTACAGTCCATTACGGAATACAAAGGTAGACACAGCCGTGATGTGGCAGGAGCTATAGTCCATTACGGAATACAAAGGTAGACCCAGCCGTGATGTGGCAGGAGCTACAGTCCATTACTGGATTACAAAGGAAGACCCAGCCGTGATGTGACAGGAGCTATAGTCCATTACGGAATACAAAGGAAGACCCAGCCGTGATGTGACAGGAGCTACAGTCCATTACGGAATACAAAGGAAGACCCAGCCGTGATGTGGCAGGAGCTACAGTCCATTAAGGAATACAAAGGAAGACCCAGCCGTGATGTGGCAGGAGCTACAGTCCATTACGGATTACAAAGGAAGACCCAGCCGTGATGTGACAGGAGCTATAGTCCATTACGGAATACAAAGGAAGACCCAGCCGTGATGTGGCAGGTGCTACAGTCCATTACGGATTACAAAGGAAGACCCAGCCGTGATGTGGCAGGAGCTACAGTCCATTACGGATTACAAAGGAAGACCCAGCCGTGATGTGGCAGGGGCTATAGTCCATTACGGATTACAAAAGAAGACCCAGCCGTGATGTGGCAGGTGCTAAAGTCCATTACTGGATTACAAAGGTAGACACAGCCGTGATGTGGCAGGTGCTACAGTCCATTACGGATTACAAAAGAAGACCCAGCCGTGATGTGGCAGGTGCTACAGTCCATTACTGAATACAAAGGAAGACACAGCCGTGATGTGGCAGGAGCTACAGTCCATTACGGAATACAAAGGAAGACCCAGCCGTGATGTGACAGGAGCTATAGTCCATTACTGGATTACAAAGGAAGACCCAGCCGTGATGTGGCAGGTGCTACAGTCCATTACGGATTACAAAGGAAGACCCAGCCGTGATGTGGCAGGAGCTACAGTCCATTACGGATTACAAAGGAAGACCCAGCCGTGATGTGGCAGGGGCTATAGTCCATTACGGATTACAAAAGAAGACCCAGCCGTGATGTGGCAGGTGCTACAGTGCATTACTGGATTACAAAGGTAGACACAGCCGTGATGTGGCAGGTGCTACAGTCCATTACTGGATTACAAAGGTAGACACAGCCGTGATGTGGCAGGTGCTACAGTCCATTACGGATTACAAAAGAAGACCCAGCCGTGATGTGGCAGGTGCTACAGTCCATTACTGGATTACAAAGGTAGACACAGCCGTGATGTGGCAGGAGCTACAGTCCATTACGGAATACAAAGGAAGACCCAGCCGTGATGTGACAGGAGCTATAGTCCATTACTGGATTACAAAGGAAGACCCAGCCGTGATGTGGCAGGTGCTACAGTCCATTACGGATTACAAAGGAAGACCCAGCCGTGATGTGGCAGGAGCTACAGTCCATTACGGATTACAAAGGAAGACCCAGCCGTGATGTGGCAGGGGCTATAGTCCATTACGGATTACAAAAGAAGACCCAGCTGTGATGTGGCAGGTGCTACAGTCCATTACTGGATTACAAAGGTAGACACAGCCGTGATGTGGCAGGTGCTACAGTCCATTACGGATTACAAAAGAAGACCCAGCCGTGATGTGGCAGGTGCTACAGTCCATTACTGAATACAAAGGAAGACACAGCCGTGATGTGGCAGGAGCTACAGTCCATTACGGAATACAAAGGAAGACCCAGCCGTGATGTGACAGGAGCTATAGTCCATTACTGGATTACAAAGGAAGACCCAGCCGTGATGTGGCAGGTGCTACAGTCCATTACGGATTACAAAGGAAGACCCAGCCGTGATGTGGCAGGAGCTACAGTCCATTACGGATTACAAAGGAAGACCCAGCCGTGATGTGGCAGGGGCTATAGTCCATTACGGATTACAAAAGAAGACCCAGCCGTGATGTGGCAGGTGCTACAGTCCATTACTGGATTACAAAAGTAGACACAGCCGTGATGTGGCAGGTGCTACAGTCCATTACGGATTACAAAAGAAGACCCAGCCGTGATGTGGCAGGTGCTACAGTCCATTACTGGATTACAAAGGTAGACACAGCCGTGATGTGGCAGGTGCTACAGTCCATTACGGATTACAAAAGAAGACCCAGCCGTGATGTGGCAGGTGCTACAGTCCATTACTGGATTACAAAGAAAGACCCAGCCGTGATGTGGCAAGAGCTACAGTCCATTACTGGATTACAAAGGAAGACCCAGCCGTGATGTGGCAGGAGCTACAGTCCATTACGGATTACAAAGGAAGACCCAGCCGTGATGTGACAGGAGCTATAGTCCATTACGGATTACAAAGGAAGACCCAGCAGTGATGTGGCAGGGGCTACAGTCCATTACCGGATTACAAAGGAAGACCCAGCCGTGATGTGACAGGAGCTATAGTCCATTACGGATTACAAAGGAAGACCCAGCCGTGATGTGGCAGGGGCTACAGTCCATTACCGGATTACAAAGGAAGACCCAGCCGTGATGTGGCAGGTGCTACAGTCCATTACTGGATTACAAAGGAAGACCCAGCCGTGATGTGACAGGAGCTATAGTCCATTACGGATTACAAAAGAAGACCCAGCCGTGATGTGGCAGGGACTACAGTCCATTACAGATTACAAAGGAAGACCCAGCCGTGATGTGGCAGGGACTACAGTCCATTACAGATTACAAAGGAAGACCCAGCCGTGATGTGGCAGGGACTACAGTCCATTACAGATTACAAAGGAAGACCCAGCCGTGATGTGGCAGGGACTACAGTCCATTACTGGATTACAAAGGAAGACCCAGCCGTGATGTGGCAGGTGCTACAGTCCATTACGGATTACAAAGGAAGACCCAGCCGTGATGTGGCAGGAGCTACAGTCCATTACGGATTACAAAGGAACACCCAGCCGTGATGTGGCAGGGGCTATAGTCCATTACGGATTACAAAAGAAGACCCAGCCGTGATGTGGCAGGTGCTACAGTCCATTACTGGATTACAAAAGTAGACACAGCCGTGATGTGGCAGGTGCTACAGTCCATTACGGATTACAAAAGAAGACCCAGCCGTGATGTGGCAGGTGCTACAGTCCATTACTGGATTACAAAGGTAGACACAGCCGTGATGTGGCAGGTGCTACAGTCCATTACGGATTACAAAAGAAGACCCAGCCGTGATGTGGCAGGTGCTACAGTCCATTACTGGATTACAAAGAAAGACCCAGCCGTGATGTGGCAAGAGCTACAGTCCATTACTGGATTACAAAGGAAGACCCAGCCGTGATGTGGCAGGAGCTACAGTCCATTACGGATTACAAAGGAAGACCCAGCCGTGATGTGACAGGAGCTATAGTCCATTACGGATTACAAAGGAAGACCCAGCAGTGATGTGGCAGGGGCTACAGTCCATTACCGGATTACAAAGGAAGACCCAGCCGTGATGTGACAGGAGCTATAGTCCATTACGGATTACAAAGGAAGACCCAGCCGTGATGTGGCAGGGGCTACAGTCCATTACCGGATTACAAAGGAAGACCCAGCCGTGATGTGGCAGGTGCTACAGTCCATTACTGGATTACAAAGGAAGACCCAGCCGTGATGTGACAGGAGCTATAGTCCATTACGGATTACAAAAGAAGACCCAGCCGTGATGTGGCAGGGACTACAGTCCATTACAGATTACAAAGGAAGACCCAGCCGTGATGTGGCAGGGACTACAGTCCATTACAGATTACAAAGGAAGACCCAGCCGTGATGTGGCAGGGACTACAGTCCATTACAGATTACAAAGGAAGACCCAGCCGTGATGTGGCAGGGACTACAGTCCATTACTGGATTACAAAGGAAGACCCAGCCGTGATGTGACAGGAGCTATAGTCCATTACGGATTACAAAGGAAGACCCAGCCGTGATGTGGCAGGGACTACAGTCCATTACAGATTACAAAGGAAGACCCAGCCGTGATGTGGCAGGGTCTACAGTCCATTACAGATTACAAAGGAAGACCCAGCCGTGATGTGGCAGGTGCTACAGTCCATTACAGATTACAAAGGAAGACCCAGCCGTGATGTGGCAGGGACTACAGTCCATTACAGATTACAAAGGAAGACCCAGCCGTGATGTGGCAGGTGCTACAGTCCATTACGGATTACAAAGGAAGACCCAGCCGTGATGTGACCAATGATGCCTTTCTACTAGACCAACTCAATGCATTTTATGCACGCTTCGACAATAACAACATCGTACCGGGTGTGAGGGCCGCCACCGACCCAGACGACTGGGTGATCTCAACTCTCCGAGGTCGACGTGAGTAAGGTCTTTAATCAGGTCAACAACAGCAAGGCCGCGGGGCCCGACGGTATTCCAGGGCTCGTTTTCAGAGTATGCGCAGAACAGCTGGCAGGCATATTCACAGTAATTTTCAGTCTCTCCATGTCCAAGTCTGAAATCGCCACATGTTTTAAGGTGACCTTCATCATTCCTGTTCACAAAAACTCTAAGGCTTCATGCCACAATGACTACCGCCCTGTAGCACTTACATCTGTAATCATGAAGCTTTGAGAGGCTGGTTATGGCACACATCAACTCCATCATCTCAGACACCCGAGACGCACTCCAATTTGCATACCGCCCAAACAGATCCATAGACAACGCAATCTCAATTGCACTTCATACTGCCCTCACCCACCTAGATAAGAGGAATACCTATGTGAGAATGCTGTTCATTGACTACAGCTCAGCGTTCAACACCATTGTCCCCTCCAAGCTCATCACCAAGCTAAGGACTGAACACCGCCCTCTGCAACTGGATCCTGGACTTCCTGACGGGCCGATCCCAGGTGGTAAGGGTAGGCAACATCCCCTCTGCCATGCTGACCCTCAGCACAGGGTCTGTGCTTAGTCCCCTACAGTACTCCTTGTTCACCCACGACTGAATGGCCGTGCACGACTCCAACACCATCATCAGGTTTGCTGACAACACAACGAGCACACCCCCATCCACATCAACGGGGCTGCAGTGGAGCAGGTTGAGAGTTTCAAGATCATAAAATGGTCCACACACACGTGCACAGTCGTGAAGAAGGTGTGACAGCGCCTCTACCCCCCAGGAGTTTGAACAAGGTTTGACATGGGCCTTCAGATGCTCAAAAAGTTCTACACCTGCAACATTTAGAGCATCTTGACTGGCTGCAACACTCCCTGGTTACAGCCCATAGAAACGCATTGAATAACACATTCATAAATTGAAAAAAATTATACGGAATTCTAAGGAATAGATTTTTTAAACGTCTGTCCTATATCTAGGAGATATGAAAAAGATAATGGTGGCATAAAGGTGTTTCCACCGCCATTTCCCCGCATAATTAATTTTACCGACACAAAAAATCCCACCATGTCGAACAAACAAATTATCTGGAAGCATGGTCTGAGCAACCAGCCCTCACAGTCTCACGTCAGAATTAGACATTTAAGGTTTAATGTTAGTGTTAGGTTCAAGCATTAACTCCAAATTCTTAGCTTAGGCATTAACTCAGAATGGATAAGATAGGGTTAAGGTTTGGGATAGGCTTAATTTTAAAAAATGGAATCAGATGCCAAGAGACTCCTCCAAAACCTCCTCTGTATCCTGACACTCCACCACCCCCTCCTCTGTATCCTGACACTCCACCACCCCCTCCTCTGTATCCTGACACTCCTCCACCCCCTCCTCTGTATCCTGACACTCCACCACCCCCTCCTCTGTATCCTGACACTCCTCCACCCCTCCTCTGTATCGTTACACTCCTTCACCCCCTCCTCTGTATCCTGACACTCTTCCACCCCTCCACTGTATCCTGACACTCCTCCACACCCTCCTCTGTATCCTGACACTCCTCCACCCCTCCACTGTATCCTGACACTCCTCCACACCCTCCTCTGTATCCTGACACTCCTCCACCCCCTCCTCTGTATCCTGACACTCCTCCACCCCCTCCTCTGTCTCCTGACACTCCTCCACCCCCTCCTCTGTATCCTGACACTCCTCCACCCCCTCCTCTGTATCCTGACACTCCTCCACCCCTCCTCTGTATCCTGACACTCCTCCACCCCCTCCTCTGTATCCTGACACTCCACCACCCCCTCCTCTGTATCCTGACACTCCTCCACCCCCTCCTCTGTATCCTGACACTCCTCCACCCCCTCCTCTGTATCCTGACACTCCTCCACCCCCTGCTCTGTATCCTGATACTCCACCACCACCTCCTCTGTATCCTGACACTCCTCTACCCCCTCCTCTGTATCCTGACACTCCTCCACCCCCTCCTCTGTATCCTGACACTCCTCCACCCCCTCCTCTGTATCCTGACACTCCTCTACCCCCTCCTTGCCCATCCCGGGCAAGCAGAACGTCGGGAAACCGGCCACTAGGGGCAACAGTGAGCGGTATTTCCGTCATGTAGGCTTGGGTTTTGTTTGAACCCTATCCCAAACCTTAACCCTTACCTTAACCATTCATAACCCTATCCCAAACCTTAACCCTTACCTTAACCATTCATAACCCCATCCCAAACCTTAACCATTCATAACCCTATCCCAAACCTTAACCATTCATAACCCTATCCCAAACCTTAACCATTCATAACCCTATCCCAAACCTTAACCCTTACCTTAACCATTCATAACCCTATCCCAAACCTTAACCCTTACCTTAAACATTCATAACCCTATCCCAAACCTTAACCCTTACCTTAACCATTTGGAATGAATGCCTAAACTTAACCGGATTCTGCAGTGAGACTGAGAGAGCTTCTAGTCCAGATAAGCACATGTCCCCAAGACTATTTAAGGACTGCTGTCATGTCCTTAACCGCCAGCTGATTCTTAAAAAGCTGATCTACCCTCCTT
This sequence comes from Salvelinus alpinus, assembly GCF_045679555.1. Classification (NCBI taxonomy): domain Eukaryota; kingdom Metazoa; phylum Chordata; class Actinopteri; order Salmoniformes; family Salmonidae; genus Salvelinus; species Salvelinus alpinus. The sequence continues at coordinate 14,153,205 of NC_092093.1, read as the reverse complement.
ACCATCCTCCTTGTCCTCCTTGTCCTCCTTGTCCTCCTCTTCCTCTCCTCCTCCTCCACCTCCTCTCCCTCTTCACCTCCTCCTCCTCCCCCTCCACTTCCTCTCCACCTCCTCCACCTCTTATTCCTCTTCACATCCTCCTCCTCCCCCTCCACTTCATCTCCACCTCCTCCACCCCTCTTCCTCTTCACCTCCTCCTCCTCCCCCTCCTCTTCCCCTTCTCTTCCTCCTCCACCTCCTCTTCCACTTCACCTCCTCCTCCTCCTCCTCCTCCTCCTCCTCCTCCCCCGCTATGCATTCATGCACACTGTCAAAATGCAAAAAAAGCACCAACACGTATACTCACTCTTACAAAACCTATACCTACCATACACGAGTCCTCTTAGGGGCTTCACCCCCTCCCTGAATGAGGGGTTAGCTCCCCTAAATGCAAGACATGTCCAACTTTGGGAAGTCTCTAAATAATACTAATTAATTATTAACTTAAGCTACAAGAGTGTAGACCTAATGGCAATTGTCTAATGTCATTAGACATTTTGGTGATTTGTATGAAATGGGTGCACAGTGCACTGTTCGGATGCTGGTATTATTTTGTATGAAATGGGTGCACAGTGCACTGTTCGGATGCTGGTATTATTTTGTATGAAATGGGTGCACAGTGCCCTGTTCGGATGCTGGTATTATTTTGTATGAAATGGGTGCACAGTGCCCTGTTCGGATGCTGGTATTATTTTGTATGAAATGGGTGCACAGTGCCCTGTTCGGATGCTGGTATTATTTTGTATGAAATGGGTGCACAGTGCCCTGTTCGGATGCTGGTATTATTTTGTATGAAATGGGTGCACAGTGCACTGTTCGGATGCTGGTATTATTTTGTATGAAATGGGTGCACAGTGCCCTGTTCGGATGCTGGTATTATTTTGTATGAAATGGGTGCACAGTGCACTGTTCGGATGCTGGTATTATTTTGTATGAAATGGGTGCACAGTGCACTGTTCGGATGCTGGTATTATTTTGTATGAAATGGGTGCACAGTGCCCTGTTCGGATGCTGGTATTATTTTGTATGAAATGGGTGCACAGTGCACTGTTCGGATGCTGGTATTATTTTGTATGAAATGGGTGCACAGTGCACTGTTCGGATGCTGGTATTATTTTGTATGAAATGGGTGCACAGTGCACTGTTCGGATGCTGGTATTATTTTGTATGAAATGGGTGCACAGTGCCCTGTTCGGATGCTGGTATTATTTTGTATGAAATGGGTGCACAGTGCACTGTTCGGATGCTGGTATTATTTTGTATGAAATGGGTGCACAGTGCCCTGTTCGGATGCTGGTATTATTTTGTATGAAATGGGTGCACAGTGCCCTGTTCGGATGCTGGTATTATTTTGTATGAAATGGGTGCACAGTGCCCTGTTCGGATGCTGGTATTATTTTGTATGAAATGGGTGCACAGTGCCCTGTTCGGATGCTGGTATTATTTTGTATGAAATGGGTGCACAGTGCCCTGTTCGGATGCTGGTATTATTTTGTATGAAATGGGTGCACAGTGCCCTGTTCGGATGCTGGTATTATTTTGAAGCGGACAAACATGCCCTAGACTGCTTTTGTTCACATTTAAAGGTAATACATTTTTACCATTAAATTACATGTCTATTAAGCCCATCTAAAAAAGAATGGTGTGCATGCCCCCCCCCCCCCCCCCTCCCTCATCATAATATAATTCGAACTCTGCAAGAGACTGTGGCAGAATACCAAACAAACCCCATTATGATGCATGTGATGTCTTACAGATAGAGGTATAACTTTTGGGATTTGTCAAGAGTATACCGTTGTTGTACAGAGAATATCCAGGCATATTCAAGTCATGTTGAGGGTTTCACTCGAGCACTCTCAACCTTTGTTGTTCACGTCCCCATCAGACTTTGAGAAGTCGCGAGGGGAATATTGAAAATGTATGTGTGTGTGTGCATACACGTCCATATACACACCCACATACACACACACATACACGTCCATATACACACCCACATACACACACACATACACACACACATACACGTCCATATACACACCCACATACACACACACACACGTCCATATACACACCCACATACACACACACATACCCACCCACTGTACACCCACATACACACACACATACACATACTGTACACATACACACCCACATACACGTCCATATACACACTCACATACACACAACACATACACACACTGTACACTGTACACATACACATACACACCCACATACACCTACTGTACACATATACACCCACATACACATACTGTACACATACACACTCACATACACACACTGTACACCCACATACATACCCACATACACATACTGTACACATACACACCCACATACACATACTGTACACATACACACAACACATACACACAATGTACACCCACATACATACCCACATACACATACTGTACACATACACACCCACATACACACGTCCATATACACACCCACATACACACACTCATACACGTAGTGTACATATACACACCCACATACACACACTCATACACGTAGTGTACATATACACACTCACATACACACACACTCATACACGTAGTGTACATATACACACCCACATACACACACTCATACACGTAGTGTACATATACACACCCACATACACACACTCATACACGTAGTGTACATATACACACCCACATACACACCCACATACTGTACACACCCACATACACACACTCATACACGTAGTGTACATATACACACCCACATACACACCCACATACACGTACTGTACACATACACACCCACATACACACCCACATACACATACTGTACACATACACACCCACATACACACCCACATACACGTACTGTACACATACTCACCCACATACACACCCAGATACACACCCACATACACATACTGTACACATATACACCCACATACACACCCACATACACGTACTGTACACATATACACCCACATACACACCCACATACACACCCACATACACATACTGTACACATATACACCCACATACACACCCACATACACACCCACATACACATACTGTACACATATACACCCACATACACACCCACATACACGTACTGTACATATACACACCCACATACACACCCACATACACGTACTGTACACATACACACCCACATACACACCCACATACACATACTGTACACATATACACCCACATACTCACCCTACAACTTTAAGCACCATTCTCAGCAGTCTATATTGTTTACTTTCATACAGCAAGAGACACAGAGGGCTTGTTTTTGCAGTTCATTACAGAATGACAATAGATTTTTCAGGATTCTGCCCGAAAGCTAATTACAAGTCTGTAATTAGTGGGAGCGAAATCTTAAGTGTTCTCAATCGAAACAGCAGATAGACACTTACCGAGTGCTGTGATGTGCTTGAGCCTGACAATACAGTCTCTCAATACGACCTGAGAGCCAGGAGAGCCACTCAAAAGAAGAGAGACTGATGAACTAGGAGACAGCTAGGAGCAAAGTTGCACACACACACATGCACGCACACACACACTTGAACCTAAGAGCCACTGACTGTGGAAGAGGGACTGAAGAGACAGGAGATGTTCAGTGCTATGTTATGGTAGGCTAAGGAGTGATGGGGCTAAGAGAATGAAACTCTGTTTCCCTGGGAGGGGGAACTATATGGCCATTCCACGCCAGCATAGTTGGAGAATATTGTTGGTATCTCAGGTACCTCTTGGCAGGAAGGATGTTTGACATGTTTTTTGGCAGAAACCGTCAGAAACCGTTTTTAAAACAAATCATGAAAGTGGCCATTTTAGGCCCTTTTAATACCTACTGTATACATGTTTCCAATCAGACCTGATGATCTGTAAACCCCACATGATACAGACAACATCCTGCTGTCATTTTTATGCTTTTATTTCATTTAACCTTTATTTGACTAGGCAAGTAATTATGCTCCTTACGGTGTGCTCTTAACATATGGAGTATGTCTAGATTTTGAAATACACATTTTCACATAAATGTATTCAACATTAAAAATATTAGTATGACTATCTCAAAAGATTTTTTGTGCTTAATTTTACCACATATTTTAAAAAGCATGTCAAACATCCTTCCTCCCAATAAAGTTTCTATGTGAGAATTGCCATAATAATCTGAGATACAACCCCTTTCGCTGCTTGGCCAGCATTTATGAGGGAGGGTGACACCATCGTTCTTCCTACTTTTATCCCTCCTGCTCTCTCTCACTTCTCTCTGCTCTCTGCTCTCTCTCACTTCTCTCTGCTCTCTCTCACTTCTCTCTGCTCTCTCTCACTTCTCTCTGCTCTCTCTCACTTCTCTCTGCTCTCTCTCACTTCTCTCTGCTCTCTCTCACTGCTCTCTGCTCTCTCTCACTTCTCTCTGCTCTCTCTCACTTCTCTCTGCTCTCTCTCACTTCTCTCTGCTCTCTCTCACTGCTCTCTGCTCTCTGCTCTCTCTCACTTCTCTCTGCTCTCTCTCACTTCTCTCTGCCTTCCCTCACTTCTCTCTGCTCTCTCTCACTTCTCTCTGCTCTCTGCTATCTCTCACTTCTCTCTGCTCTCTCTCACTTCTCTCTGCTCTCTCTCACTGCTCTCTGCTCTCTCTCACTTCTCTCTGCTCTCTCTCACTTCTCTCTGCTCTCTCTCACTTCTCTCTGCTCTCTCTCACTGCTCTCTGATCTCTCTCACTGCTCACTGCTCTCTGCTCTCTCTTACTTCTCTCTGCTCTCTCTCACTGCTCTCTGCTCTCTCTCACTTCTCTCTGCTCTCTCTCACTACTCACTGCTCTCTGCTCTCTCTCACTTCTCTCTGCTCTCTCCCACTTCTCTCTGCTCTCTCTCACTGCTCTCTGCTCTCTCTCACTGCTCTCTCTCACTTTCTCCACTTCCCTCCCTTGGGCTATCTCTCCTCCCCTTGACAGTCCTCTCCATACAGTCAGGCTCCATTCCATTTTGATTCAGTCCTGTCAGGAAATTGAATTGAAATCCCATTAGAGGGCTTGAAAATAAATCCAATCTTCTGTATTGACTTAATGGAAATTTAACAAACCCTATTCAAAACCTTTACTCTCAATCCTCTTGACTCCCTCACACCTTAGCCTCCTTGCCTTCTCCTTTCACCCTTTACCTTCGTCTCTACCTCTCTGACTCCATGGTGTCTCCTCTATCTCATTCTCTCTCTCTCTCTCTGATGATACAATCTTCCTGCTGTGTTTCCCTCTCTCTCTCGCTCTCACTCTCAATTCAATTCAGTTCAAGGGCTTTATTGGCATGGGAAACATGTTAACATTGCCAAAGCAAGTGAAGTAGACAATAAACAAAAGTGAAATAAACAATAAAACCTCTCTCTCTCTCTCAATTTCATTTTAAGGGCTTTATTAGCATGGGAAACATATTTTTACATTGCCAAAGCAAGTGAGCTAGATAATAAACAAATGTGAAATAAACAATAAAAATACAAATTAACAGTAAACATTACACTCACCAAAGTTCCAAAAGAATACTAATAATAATCTCTCTCTCTCTCTCTCTCTCTCTCTCTCTCTCTCTCTCTCTCTCTCTCTCTCTCTCTCTCTCTCTCTCTCTCTCTCTCTCTCTCTCTCTCTCTCTCTCTCTCTCTCTCTCTCTCTCTCTCTTTATCTCTTTAAAACTCGCGTTATATCTCTCTCTCTCTTTTTTATCTCTCTCTCTCTTTTATCTCTCTCGCTCTCTCTCTCTCTCTTTATCTCTAAAACTCTCTTTATATCTCTCTCTCTCTATCTCTTGTGTTGTTGTCTTGGGGCTCTGTGGGGTCTGTTTGTGTTTGTGAACAGAGCCCCAGCACCAGCTTGCTTAGGGGACTCTTCTCCAGGTTCATCTCTCTGTAGCTGATGGCTTTGTTATGGAAGGTTTGGGAATCGTTTCCTTTTAGGTGGTTGTAGAATTTAATGTCTCTTCTCTGGATTTTGATATTTAGGGGGTATCGGCCTAATTCTGCTCTGCATGCATTATTTGGTGTTTTACGTTGTACACAGAGGACATTTTTGCATGCAGAGTCTCAATTCCGTGTTTCCCATTTTGTCAGTTCTTGGTTGGTGAGCGGACCCCAGACCTCACAACCATAAAGGGCAATGGGTTCTATAACTGATTCAAATTTTTTTTGCCAGTTCCTAATTGGTATGTCAAATTTTATGTTCCTTTTGATGGCATAGAAGGCCCTTCTTGCTTGCCTTGTCTCTCAGATCGTTCACAGCTTTGTGTGTTCTAGGGCAAAGGTGTCTAGATGTAATTTGTATTTGTGGTCCTGGCGACTGGACCATTTTGGAACACCATTTATTTTCTTACTGAAATTTACTGTCAGGGCCCAGGTCTGGCAGAATTTGTGCAGAAGATCTAGCTGCTGCTGTAGGCCCTCCTTGGTTGGTAACAGAAGCACCAGATCATCAGTAAATAGTAGACATTTGACTTCAGATTCTAGTAGGGTGAGGCCGGGTGCTGCAGACTGTTCTAGTGCCCTCGCCAATTCGTTGGTATATATGTTGAAGAGGGTGGGGCTTAAGCTGCATCCCTGTCTCAACCGACGTTCTTGTGGAAAGAAATGTGTGTGTTTTTTGTTTTTCTGGGTCTCTATGTTTTTGTTTGGACAGGTTTCTCAATTCCTTTCTTAGGTTTTTGCATTCTTCATCAAACCATTTGTCATTGTTGTTAATTTTCTTCGGTTTTCTGTTTGATTTTTTAAAATTTGATATGGAAGCTGAGAGGTCAAATATACAGTTTAGATTTTCTACTGCCAAGTTTACACCTTCACTGTGAAACTTTCACCGTGAAACTTTTTGTCCTAATAGTTTTTTGGTAGGTTTCCACACTAAATTCCTTCCAGCTATAGCATGTCTTAATATTACTCAGTTTCTTTGGCTTTGATGCCTCATGATTGAGTATCGCTCTGTTCAAGTAGACTGATTTTGCTGTGATCTGATAGGAGTGTCAGTGGGCTGACTGTGAACGCTCTGAGATACTCTGGGTAGAGGTCAGTGATAAAGTAGTCTACAGTACTACTGCCAGGAGATGAGCTATAGGTGTACCTACAGTAGGATTCCTCTCGGAGCCTACCACTGACTATATACATACCCAGCATGTGACAGAGCTACAGGAGTTGTGACCTGTTTTTGTCATAGTTGTGCCTAGGGGTGCATATGGGGGAGGGAATTCTGTCATCTCTCTCAATCTCTCTCTTTCTTTCTGGCTCATTTTTCTCTTTCTGCTCATTTTTCTCTCTCCTTCATATCTCAGTATCTGCAACCTCTCTTTCGCTCTGATTCTGTCTCCGCCCTCTCTCCTCACTCTCTCTTCCCTCTCTCATTTTCTCTCACTCTCTCCTCCACCCACCCCCACCCCCCCCCCCCCATCTTTCTAATCCAACATGGTGATGGTCTGACTGTAGCTTGGATTCATTGAGTCCCTAAACAGAAATGAAACAGGTCTGTATATTTGGTCTGTATATTTGTGCTCACTGAACACAACCCAGACTTGACTGTAAGGCCCTCTAGCAGTTCCTGCATTCATAAAGAGTAGGAGTGCTGATCTAAGATCGGTTTTGCCTTTCAGATCATAATGAATGCGATTATATGGACAAAGGGGATCTGTTCCTCGATCAGCACTGCTACTCCCAGCTCCCCAATTAGAAGAAAGAATGGAAGAATGTTTTGGCCCACCAGGACCCCAGTTAAATAGCCCTGTTGGAGGACAATGACTTCACAGTAAACCTGTTCTCTCTCTTTTCCTCAGCTCATCACTAGTCTCTTTCTCTTCAGGTGGTGTCAGTGAACCTATAATATCCCTCCACCACCAGACAAAATCACTCCTCCAGATCACTCCGCCAAACCAAATCACTCCTCTAGATCACACTGCCCAAACAAATTACTCCTCTAGACCACACTGCCCAAACAAATTACTCCTCTAGATCACACTGCCCAAACAAATTACTCCTCTAGATCACACTGCCCAAACAAATTACTCCTCTAGATCACACTGCCCAAACAAATTACTCCTCTAGATCACACTGCCCAAACAAATTACTCCTCTAGATCACACTGCCCAAACAAATCACTCCTCTAGATCACACTGCCCAAACAGATTACTCCTCTAGATCACACTGCCCAAACAAATTACTCCTCTAGATCACACTGCCCAAACAAATTACTCCTCTAGATCACACTGCCCAAACAAATTACTCCTCTAGATCACACTGCCCAAACAAATCACTCCTCTAGATCACACTGCCCAAACAAATTACTCCTCTAGATCACACTGCCCAAACAGATTACTCCTCTAGATCACACTGCCCAAACAAATTACTCCTCTAGATCACACTGCCCAAACAAATTACTCCTCTAGATCACACTGCCCAAACAAATTACTCCTCTAGATCACACTGCCCAAACAAATCACTCCTCTAGATCACACTGCCCAAACAAATTACTCCTCTAGATCACACTGCCCAAACAGATTACTCCTCTAGATCACACTGCCCAAACAAATTACTCCTCTAGATCACACTGCCCAAACAAATTACTCCTCTAGATCACACTGCCCAAACGGATTACTCCTCTAGATCACACTGCCCAAACAAATTACTCCTCTAGATCACACTGCCCAAACAAATCACTCCTCTAGATCACACTGCCCAAACAAATTACTCCTCTAGATCACACTGCCCAAACAGATTACTCCTCTAGATCACACTGCCCAAACAAATTACTCCTCTAGATCACACTGCCCAAACAAATTACTCCTCTAGATCACACTGCCCAAACGGATTACTCCTCTAGATCACACTGCCCAAACAAAGTACTCCTCTAGATCACACTGCCCAAACAGATTACTCCTCTAGATCACACTGCCCAAACGGATTACTCCTCTAGATCACACTGCCCAAACAAATTACTCCTCTAGATCACACTGCCCAAACAAATCACTCCTCTAGATCACACTGCCCAAACAAATTACTCCTCTAGATCACACTGCCCAAACAAATTACTCCTCTAGATCACACTGCCCAAACAAATTACTCCTCTAGATCACACTGCCCAAACAGATTACTCCTCTAGATCACACTGCCCAAACAGATTACTCCTCTAGATCACACTGCCCAAACAGATTACTCCTCTAGATCACACTGCCCAAACAAATTACTCCTCTAGATCACACTGCCCAAACAAATTACTCCTCTAGATCACACTGCCCAAACAGATTACTCCTCTAGATCACACTGCCCAAACAAATTACTCCTCTAGATCACACTGCCCAAACAGATTACTCCTCTAGATCACACTGCCCAAACAGATTACTCCTCTAGATCACACTGCCCAAACAGATTACTCCTCTAGATCACACTGCCCAAACAAATCACTCCTCTAGATCACACTGCCCAAACAGATTACTCGTCCCAGCTTCTGTGTGTGTGTACTATATGGGTGCACATGTGTGAGTGTTTATGTTTACAGTATGTGTATATATATATACCAGGGCAGCTCTATAAGGGTAGAAATTTGACGAACTGACTTGTTGGAAAGGTAGCATCCTATGACGGTGCCACGTTGAAAGTCACTGAGCTCTTCAGTAAGGCCATTCTACTGCCAATGTTCATCTATGGAGATTGCATGGCTGTGTGCTCAATTTTATACACCTGTCAGCAACGGGTTGGGCTGAAATAGCCGAATCCACTAATTTGAAGGGGTGTCCACATACTTTTGTAAATACAGTATAGTGTAGGAACACCTTCCCAATATTGAGTTGCACCCTTTTTGCACTGAGAAAAGCCTAATTTCGTCAGGGCATGGACTCTACAAGGTGTCGAAAATTTTCCACAGGGATGCTGGCCCATGTTGACTACAATGCTTCCCAAAGTTGTGTCATGTTGCTGGATGTCTTTTGGGCGGTGTTCCATTCTTGATACACACGGGGAACTGTTGAGTCTGAAAAACCCAGCAGCATTGCAGTTCTTGACACAAACCGGTGCGCCTGTCACCTACTACTATACCCATTCAAAGGCACGTAAATATTTTGTCTTGCCCATTCAGCCTCTGAATGGTACACATACACAATCCATGTTCCTAATGTTGTATATGTGTGTTTGCGTGCACTATCCCTGTGCGTGTGTTTGTGTGTAGTGCTGGCCGTCTGCTCTGACACTGATAAACGCCCAGGCTCTTTGAGGAGTGACTCAATCCCTCCTGGCTGTCTATTCCCTCCTATTATTTATCAGTGAGCCTAGTTGTGGCCTGGAGAGCCTGGGCGGGGCTCTGTCTGTCAGGGGACAATCTGTCTGCTGGAAGAAGCTTCAGCCTTGTCATAGAGGGAGTCACAGAGGCTGGAAGCAGAGCAGACAGGTCACCCCCTCTGCTAATTTACACACTTGGAATGATACCGCTTACCAACAGACAAATAGGGATATAGAGATTTAGTCTACCACCACCCAATTATGTCCAGAGGCGAATATAATTGTGAATATATATTTTTTTATGCCATAATGACTTAAGGTCCTTACAATTCACATAATGTGCCTTTCCTGGCATGGAAATACAGCTCCAATACAGAGCCCTGTGCAAGTATCACCCAATTACTCCCAGAGGCAAATTACAGCTGGAGTCACAGATGATTATTGACCCAAACAGGGGGCAGGCTAAAGACAGGTCAAAGGCAGTCAGAGGTCCGTAATCCAGGGCAGAGTCAATAAGGTACAGAACAGCAGGCAGGCTCGGGGTCAGGACAGGCAGAGGTTCGTAAACGGGTCAGTCAGGCAGGTACAGAACACCAGGCAGGCTCGGGGTCAGGGCAGGCAGGTACAGAACAGCAGGCAGGCTTGGGGTCAGGACAGGCAGAGGTTCGTAAACGGGTCAGAGTCAGGCAGGTACAGAACACCAGGCAAGCTCGGGGTCAGGACAGGCAGAGGTTCGTAAACGGGTCAGAGACAGGCAGGTACAGAACACCAGGCAGGCTCGGGGTCAGGACAGGCAGGTACAGAACAGCAGGCAGGCTTGGGGTCAGGACAGGCAGAGGTTCGTAAACGGGTCAGAGTCAGGCAGGTACAGAACAGCAGGCAGGCTCGGGGTCAGGACAGGCAGATACAGAACAACAGGCAGGCTCGGGGTCAGGACAGTCAGGTACAGAACGGCAGGCAGGCTCAGGGTCAGGACAGGCTGGCTCAGGGTCAGGACAGGCTGGCTCGGGGTCAGGACAGGCAGAATGGTCAGAACCGGGGATACTAGGAAACAGAACTTGAGAAAGCAGGTAGCCGGGAATACACGCTGGTAAGACCTGACTAGATGAACAGGCAACAGACAAACAGAGAACACAGATATAAATACACTGGGGATAATGGGGAAGATGGGCGACACCTGGAGGGGGGTGGAGACAAGCACAAAGATAGGTAAAACAGATCAGGGTGTGACACAAATAGAGCTATCCTGCCATATGACTTTAGGTCCTTACAATGAATTAAATGTTGTATACCTTTATTGACTTGTAATGATACAGCTCACCAACTGATAGAGATCCAGAACTTTGTATCACCCAATAATGTCCAGACGTGAAAAGCTAGGTAGACTACGACAATTTACTTCAGGTCCTTGCAATTCACATGATATTATACTCATAGACAATACACTGAGTATACCAAACATGAATAACACCTTCCTAATATTGAGGTGCACCCCTTTTTCCCTCAGAACAGCCTCAATTCGTCGGGGCATGGACTCTACAAGGTGTCGAAAGTGTTCCACAGGGATGTTGGCCCATGTTGACTTCAATGCTTCCCACAGTTGTGTCAAGTTGGCTGGATGCCCTTTGGGTGGTGGACCATTCTTGATACACATGGAAAACTGTTGTGCGTGAAAAACCCAATATACCACAGCTAAGGGCTGTTCTATGCACAACGCAACACGGTGTGTCTGGATACAGCCCTTAGCTGTTGTATATTGGCCATATACCACAAACCCCCAAAGTGCCTTATTGCTATTAAAAACTGGCTAACAATGTAATTAGAGCAATAAAAAGTCATGTTTTGTCATAACCGTCTACTATAAAATCTGATATACCACGGCTTTCAGCCAATCAGCATCCACCCAGTATACATTTCTGATTATACTGTTGATGAACTGTATACAGACGCAGAGCCTTGTGCTACCACCAACTCATTATTTCTAGAGGCGAATAAAGCTTTCTAGGTTACCACCAGCCTTTTGACTTGAGGGTCATGTGCTATGGTAGACAACAGGCAAACCATTATTGTTAATAATATACGATATGCTCTGCACTGTAGACTTAACTAAGCCTAATTAGAAGCAGAGACAAGGGTGTTAAGAAGAGGGAGTGAATAGGCTGTTGTTTGGAACTTCAAAGTGATATTTCAGCTCCTCACCAGTGTTTTGATTAACTGGGTCAAGGACCACTTCTATTCTTTCTGTTTTAACCATCGAGTGTGTGTGTGTGTGTTTTTGTGTCTGTGTGTGCGTGCGTGCGCGTGCGTGTGCGTGTGTGCGTGCGTGTGCGTGTGTGTGCGCGTGTGCATGTGCGTGTGTGCGCGTGTGCGTGTGTGTGTGAGTGCGTGTGTGTGCGTGTGCGTGCGTGTGTGTCATCTGAGAAAGAGAGAGAGAGAGAGAGAGAGAGAGAGAGAGAGAGAGAGAGAGAGAGAGAGAGAGAAAGAGAGAGAGAGAGAAAACATGAGAGAGAACAATAGAGACCGAGAGAGAGAACAAGAGAAGGATAAAGAGAGACACACACAGAGAAAGAGAGAGAAAGATATGCAATAACAACAATCAGTTCTGCCTCCTGGTGTTGCCGTGTTATCTGATGCACTTTCGTGTGTTTCTGAGAATAACTCAAATACAATTTTCCGACAACAGTTCCAGATACGGCCAATCCATTTTTCACAGCCAGCTGGGTAGCAGTGAATGAGGAAGTCAAACGGTCGCTTATCAGAAGGGAACTACCCTATACTGGGCCACTGGGGCTGACGGATGGCTCCTTTTAGAGCCCAGATGTTGCTTTTCTGCCGCTGTGATTCTGTTTAGCTGGCACAGGTGTCGGGAAAAGAGAGAGAGACGTGGAAACAGGATGGGAACACTCATTTGCTCGTTCCTTTGGCGCTCTTTCTCTCCGGGTCTCTCCCTCTGTTTGCCGTTAGCTTTGGAGATTTATTCCCAGAATCAGGACCGGTTTCTGCCAGCCTGCCTTTTGTTCTGCGTCCGTCCCTTCACACTCAATCATCACTGGGTGATTTACTGTGGATTAGTGTTCTCCTGTCCAACTTTTATGGTTGTTTATTGGGGACACATTTTGATTAAATAGCTGAAAAGGCTTTAATTAGACTTCTATGTGTGTATGTGTGTGTGTGTGTGTGTGTGCGTGTGTGTGTGTGTGTGCGTGTGCGTGTGCGTGTGCGTGTGCGTGTGCGTGTGTGTGTGTGCGTGTGCGTGTGCGTGTGTGTGTGTGTGTGTGTGTGTGTGTGTGTGTGTGTGTGTGTGTGTGTGTGTGTGTGTGTGTGCATATTGCTGTGTGCGTTGCTACCCTTTTAGCTTAAATACACAGAGCCAAATCCAGATAAACAGTGCTCATTTACAAGATGTATCATTGCCTTTTATTTTATTTTAATAATATGATATTTTTTTATGTGTGTTTTGTGTTTTTTTATGAGTGTTCAAGAGTGTTCTAGCCTGTTAAAGAGATTCTCCGGTGCTTTTGTATACTTTTTAGCAAATAGTTCTGAATGTAGCGCTCACGAGCCAAAAGTAGTCTCCGAAAACTGCGTACTACGTCAAATATGTGCAGATATGTGCACCACGTCACTGAGCTCTCTCTCTTGCTCTGCTGTGTGTTCATCATGTGCCTCTTGCCAGCTGTCACTCACAGGCGGAGGGGCTGAAGCTCATTGGCTGAACTCAAAATTGCTAGGGGGCCGGTCCACATAGGGGAAAATTTAGGGAAAATGGCGTTGCACAGCTTCCAGAAAAAAATAGGGATTTAGTGGCTAATTGAGGTAAAACAATAATTCTGCTAAATAGATTCTGCATGTATGAACTACACATTGACACAGCCAGCCCAAAGCAGGAGATGAAAAAAAGACTTAGTAGTCGCCAAAGTTCCGGAGCATGTCTTTAACGTAGCAAGGTGCATGCCACACCCATCTGAGCATCTCTCCTTTTCAGCCGTCTATGTCCTGTGTTTGAGTGGGGCAAAATCCACTTGTCACTTAAATCTCGCTGGATTAATTATTTTCATTTTACTCTGGCGACTCTTTCCCACCCTTGCTAGTGCCATTAGTTTTTTCCTGTTAACTGTACAACCTTGGAAAATGTCGTAATGACCTGTCAAACACGCTCAGGTAATTGCTGGAATGAGATCAATGGGAGACAATGGTTTACCAGAGTATCTATAAGAAGGGCAATGCTTGGTTGGGGAATTAATTTACCAAATTAACACGTCAACATTTACCTCACAAGAAAATGTATTTTTGTGAGTGTAGATTTTTTGTGCAATTGAAGAAAGTAATCATATATGGTTTAAATGTTACAAATTAGTTGCGCAGAAATGAAAGCATTTTCAAAAATTAACACTCAGATGTGAGTGATATAATGTCTGATCTCTGTCTCCCATCCCCTCCCTCCCTCCCTCCACCCCCCCCATACCTCCCTCCACCCCCCATACCTCCCCCCATACCTCCCTCCACCCCCCATACCTCCCTCCACCCCCCATACCTCCCCCCATACCTCCCCCCATACCTCCCTCCACCCCCCATACCTCCCTCCACCCCCCATACCTCCCCCCATACCTCCCTCCACCCCCCATACCTCCCCCCATACCTCCCTCCACCCCCCATACCTCCATCAATCCTAACATACCTCCTTCCATACTAACCCCCATCCCCATACATCCCTTCATACCTCCCATCATACCTCCCTTCATACCTCCTGTCATACCTCAATCCATCCCCCCATACTTCCCTCAATGCCATACCTCCCTCCATCCCCCCCATACCTCCCTCCATACCTCCCTTCATACCTCCTGTCATACCTCAATCCATCCCCCCATACCTCCCTCCATCCCCCCATATCTCCCTCCATACCTCCCTTCATACCTCCTGTCATACCTCTCTCCATACCTCCCCCTCATACCACCCTCCATCCCCCATACCTCCCTCCAGACCCCCTGTCATACCTCAATCCATCCCCCATACCTCCCTCCATCCCCACATACTTCCCTCCATACCTCCCTTCATACCTCCTGTCATTCCTCCCTCCATCCCTCCCTCCCTCCCCCTCATACCTCCCTCCATCCCCCCATACCTCCCTCCATATCCCCCTCCATACCTCCCTCCATACCCCCCTCCATACCTCCCTCCATACCCCCCTCCATACCTCCCTCCATCCCTCATACCTCCCTCCATCCCCCCATACCTCCCTCCATATCCCCCTCCATCCCTCCCTCCCTCCCCCTCATACCTCCCTCCATCCTCCCATACCTCCCTCCATATCCCCCTCCATACCTCCCTCCATACCCCCTCCATACCTCCCTCCACCCCTCATACCTCCCTCCATACCTCCTCCATCCCCCATACATCCCTTCATACCTCCCATCATACCTCCCTTCATACCTCCCATCATACCTCCCTTCATACCTCCTGTCATACCTCAATCCATCCCCCCATACCTCCCTACATCCCCCATACCTCCCTCCATACCTCCCTTCATACCTCCTGTCATACCTCTCTCCATACCTCCCTTCATACCTCCTGTCATACCTCTCTCCATACCTCCCCCTCATACCACCCTCCATCCCCCCATACCGCCCTCCATACCTCCCTCCATACCTCCTGTCATACCTCAATCCATCCCCCATACCTCCCTCCATCCCTCCATACCTCCCTCCATACCTCCCTTCATACCTCATGTCATACCTCCCTCCATCCCTCCCCCTCATACCTCCCTCCATCCCTCCATACCTCCCTCCATACCCCCCTCCATACCTCCCTCCATCCCCCCATACCTCCCTCCATACCCCCCTCCATACCTCCCTCCATACCCCCCCATACCTCCCTCCATACCCCCCTCCATACCTCCCTCCATACCCCCCTCCATACCTCCCTCCATCCCTCATACCTCCCTCCATACCTCCTCCATCCCCATACATCCCTTCATACCTCCCATCATACCTCCCTTCATACCTCCTGTCATACCTCAATCCATCCCCCATACCTCCCTCCACCCCCCCCCATACCTCCCTCCATACCTCCCTTCATTCCTCCTGTCATACCTCAATCCATCCCCCCATACCTCCCTCCATCCCCCCCATATCTCCCTCCATACCTCCCTCCATACCTCCTGTCATACCTCAATCCATCCCCCATACCTCCCTCCATCCCCCCATACCTCCCTCCATACCTCCCTTCATACCTCCTGCCATACCTCCCTCCATCCCTCCCTCCTTCCCCCTCATACCTCCCTCCATTTCCCCATCCCTCCCTCCATCCCCCCCATACCTCCCTCCATCCCCCCCATATCTCCCTCCATACCTCCCTCCATACCTCCTGTCATACCTCAATCCATCCCCCATACCTCCCTCCATCCCCCCATACCTCCCTCCATACCTCCCTTCATACCTCCTGTCAAGTTAGGAGACTTGTCAGCAGCATACCACCCTGCATACCACTACTGGCTTGCTTCTGAAGCTAAGCAGGGTTGGTCCTGGTCAGTCCCTGGATGGGAGACCAGATGCTGCTGGAAGTGGTGTTGGAGGGCCAGTAGGAGGCACTCTTTCCTCTGGTCTAAAAAATATCCCAATGCCCCAGGGCAGTGATTGGGGACACTGCCCTGTGTAGGGTGCCGTCTTTCGGATGGGACGTTAAACGGGTGTCCTGACTCTCTGAGGTCATTAAAGATCCCATGGCACTTATCGTAAGAGTAGGGGTGTTAACCCCGGTGTCCTGGCTAAATTCCCAATCTGGCCCTCAAACCATCATGGTCACCTAATAATCCCCAGTTTACAATTGGCTCATTCATCCCCCTCCTCTCCCCTGTAACTATTCCCCAGGTCGATGCTGCAAATGAGAACGTGTTCTCAGTCAACTTACCTGGTAAAATAACGGTAAAATAAAAAATAAAAAAATACCTCCCTCCATCCCCCCATACCTCCCTCATACCTCCCTCCACCCCTCATACCTCCCTACCGCCACCCCCCATACCTGGTCAGGGCTGGGTCTGCTGTCAGGAGAGAGGGAGGGTAGAGGGAGGGTCAGGGCTGGGTCTGCTGTCAGGAGAGAGGGAGGGTAGAGGGAGGGTCAGGGCTGGGTCTGCTGTCAGGAGAGAGGGTCAGAGGGAGGGTCAGGGCTGGGTCTGCTGTCAGGAGAGAGGGAGGGTCAGGGCTGGGTCTGCTGTCAGGAGAGAGGGAGGGTAGAGGGAGGGTCAGGGCTGGGTCTGCTGTCAGGAGAGAGGGAGGGTAGAGGGAGGGTCAGGGCTGGGTCTGCTGTCAGGAGAGAGGGTCAGAGGGAGGGTCAGGGCTGGGTCTGCTGTCAGGAGAGAGGGAGGGTAGAGGGAGGGTCAGGGCTGGGTCTGCTGTCAGGAGAGAGGGTCAGAGGGAGGGTCAGGGCTGGGTCTGCTGTCAGGAGAGAGGGAGGTCAGAGGCTGGGTCAGCTGTCAGGAGAGAGGGAGGGTAGAGGGAGGGTCAGGGCTGGGTCTGCTGTCAGGAGAGAGGGAGGGTAGAGGGAGGGTCAGGGCTGGGTCTGCTGTCAGGAGAGAGGGTCAGAGGGAGGGTCAGGGCTGGGTCTGCTGTCAGGAGAGAGGGAGGGTAGAGGGAGGGTCAGGGCTGGGTCTGCTGTCAGGAGAGAGGGTCAGAGGGAGGGTCAGGGCTGGGTCTGCTGTCAGGAGAGAGGGAGGTCAGAGGCTGGGTCAGCTGTCAGGAGAGAGGGAGGGTAGAGGGAGGGTCAGGGCTGGGTCTGCTGTCAGGAGAGAGGGAGGGTAGAGGGAGGGTCAGGGCTGGGTCTGCTGTCAGGAGAGAGGGTCAGAGGGAGGGTCAGGGCTGGGTCTGCTGTCAGGAGAGAGGGAGGTCAGAGGCTGGGTCAGCTGTCAGGAGAGAGGGAGGGAGGGTAGAGGGAGGGTCAGGGCTGGGTCTGCTGTCAGGAGAGAGGGTCAGAGGGAGGGTCAGGGCTGGGTCTGCTGTCAGGAGAGAGGGAGGGCAGAGGGAGGGTCAGGGGAGGGTGGGTCAGCTGTCAGGAGAGAGGGAGGGTAGAGGGAGGGTCAGGGCTGGGTCTGCTGTCAGGAGAGAGTGAAAGAGGGAGGGTGGAGGGTGAGAGAGAGCGTCAGAGGGAGGGAGGGTCAGGGCTGGGTTGACTGTTAGGAGACTGAGAAAGAGGGAGAAAAGAGCCATTCAATTCTACAACCACCTAAAAGGAAGCCATTCCCAAACCTTCCATAACAAAGCCATCACCCACAGAGAGATGAACCTGGAGAAGAGTCCACTAATCAAGCTGGTTCTGGGGCTCTGTTCACAAACACAAACAGACCCCACAGAGCCCCAGGACAGCAACACAAATAGACCCAACCAAATCATGAGAAAACAAAAAGAGAACTACTTGATTAATTAACAAAAAAAACAGAGCAAACTAGAATGCTGTTTGGCCGTAAACAGAGAGTACACAGTGGCAGAATACCTGACCACTGTGACTGACCCAAAATGATGTGGAAACTGAGCTGCACTTCCTAACCTCTTGCCAAGTGTATGACCATATTAGTAGTGGTGTAAAGTACTGAAGTAACTTAAGTAGTTTTTTGGGGTATCTGTACTTCACTTAACTATTTATATTTTTGACTACTTTAACTTTTACTTCACTCCATTCCTTAAGAAAATATTGTACTTTTTACTCCATACATGTTCCTTGACACCCAACCGTACTTGTTACATTTTGAATGCTTAGCAGGACAGGACAATAGTCAAATTCACTCACTTATCAACCAAACATCCCTGGTCATCCCTACTGCCTCTGATCTGAAGGACTCAGTAAACAGAAATGCTTTGTTTGTAAATTATGTGTGTTGGAGTGTGCCCCTGGCTATCTGTCAATAAAAAAAAACAAGAAAATGGTGCCATCTGGTTTGCTTTATATAAGGAATTTGAAAGGATTTATACTTCTCCTTTTGATGCTTAAGTGTGTTTTAAACCAAATACTTTTAGACTTTTACTCAAGTAGTATTTTACTGGGTGACTTTTACTTTTTCTTTTGTCATTTTTTATTAAGGTATCTTTCATGTTACTCAAGTATGACAGATGGATACTTTTTCCATCACTGCATATTGAGACACATTTTTCCCTCAGATTACACCGACCTCCAAATAATTTGAAAACAAATCCAATTTTGATAAACTCACATATCTATTGGGTAAAATACCACAGTGCGCCATCACAGCAGCAAGATTTGTGACCTGTTGCCACAAGAAAAGGGCAACCAATGAAGAACAAAAACCATTGTAAAAACAACTCAAATGTATGTTTATTTATCTTCCCTTTTGTACTTGAACTATTTGCACACAATTTGACATTTGAAATGTCTTTATTCTTTTGGAAGTTTTGTGAGTGTAATGTTTACTGTTCATTATTTATAGTTTATTTCACTTTTGTTCATGATCTATTTCACTTGTTTTGGCAATGTAAACATATGTTTCCCATGCCGATAAAGCCCCTTATATTGAAATTGAATTGCGAGGGAGGGAAAGGAGAGGGAGAGAGCGAGGGAGGGTCGGCGGGAGGGAGGGTCAGGCCTGGGTTGGCTGTCAGGAGACTGGGAGCAAGGGAGGGAAGGTTGAGGGGAGGGAAAGATGGAGAGAGAAGGAGAGAGGGAGGGAAGGGGGTGGGGAGGGAAAGATGGAGAGAGAAGGAGAGAGGGAGGGAAGGGGGAGGGGAGGGAAAGATGGAGAGAGAAGGAGAGAGGGAGGTAGGGTCAGAGGGATGGAGGGTCAAGACTGCTTTGGCTGTCACAAGATTGGAACAAACCAGGATGGAGGGAGGGTAGGGGTAGAGAGGGGGGGTTGGTGGGTAGGGGGACAGGGGTCAAGGCTGGGTTAGTTGTCAGGAGACTAAAGCAGATTAAGAGGAAACTGTGTAGACTTCAGTAATGCAATCGTGGTTACAGCCCCCATCCGCCCTAGCCTCCTATGCTGTACACTGTACATGTGTCAAAAGATAACATCTGGCTTTATGTGACTACTGCTAGAGGTAAGGACAGGCATTGATAGCATGGTATGTAGTGGGCATGAGACATGAGATATGAGAAACATCAAATATATAATACAAATACTGAGCTACAGTATATTGAATGCAACAAAAAAATTGAAATTATTTTATACAAATTTTATACTACAATTGCTTTTAAGTAATAAAATAATAAAGAACATTTAAAAAAAAATAGGTGCAAAATGATTGGTGTTTTCAATGCTGGAGCCCCCTCCCCTTATGAGGATAACGCCACTGAGCCTTTTTCTAAAATGTTTTATGAGATTGGAGAACATGTTGGGATGGAAAGAAAATGAACTAAATTTTGATTCCGCAATCACTCACTTAGCATATCAAAGGGTTCTGCTAAGGTGTTCCCTCAGTGAACCCAACGTTAATAGACACACAGCAAGTCATTCATTTAGGAAGGTAATCTACCCCCACTCTCTCTCTCTCTCTCTGCAGCGCTTGCTTTTTCGGCGCTCATTTTTTTCTGTGTGTCGGGTCAGCCTAAGTGTTTGAGAGAAAACAAAGATTGAAGGGGTCGGTTGTTGCCATCAACCTTGAGCCAAACTCTGTCTCTCTCTCTCTCTCTCTGATACACGCACACACACAAACAAACATACACCTTACATACAATCCTAGCAAAATGCTTGGCACACAGAATTAAAAAAGTATTGTCAGATATAATTCATCCTAATCAGACAGGTTTTTTACATGGACGATACATTGGAAATAATATAAGACAAGTACTGGAAACAATAGAACACTATGAAATATCGGGGACACCAGGCCTGGTTTTCATAGCTGATTTTGAAAAGGCTTTTGATAAAGTACGACTGGAGTTTATATATAAATTCCTAGAACATTTCAATTTTGGAGAATCTCTTATAAAATGGGTTAAGGTTATGTATATGTCACGCCCTGGCCTTAGTTATCTTTGTTTTCTTTATTATTTTAGGTCAGGGTGTGACATGGGGGATGTTTTTGTGTTTTTGTCTCGTATAGGGTGTTTTTGTAGATTTCATGGGGTTGTGTTCAGTGTAGGTGTTTATGTAAGTCTATGGTTGCCTGGATTGGTTCTCAATTAGAGACAGCTGTCATTAGTTGTCTCTGATTGAGAGCCATATTTAGGCAGCCATAGGCATTAGGTAGGTTGTGGGTAATTGTCTATGTTTGACGTTAGTAGCGTGTGTCTGCACTTTCGTTTTGTAGCTTCATGGTCGTTTTTGGTTTAGTGTGTGTTCGTGTTCGTGTTCATTTTCATCTCTTCAAATAAATAGAAGATGTATCTATATCACGCTGCGCCTTGGTCCTCTCTTTCACCGAACGACGATCGTGACAGTATAGTAACCCTAGGTGTAAAATAGTAAATAATGGCTACATCTCAGAAAGTTTTAAACTATCTAGAGGAGTAAAACAAGGTTGTCCACTATCGGCATATCTATTTATTATTGCCATCGAAATGTTAGCTGTTAAGATTAGATCAAACAATAATATTAAGGGACTAGAAATCCGTGGCTTAAAAACTAAGGTGTCATTGTACGCTGATGATTCATGTTTTCTTTTAAAACCACAATTAGAGTCTCTCCATGGCCTCTTAGAGGATCTGGATACTTTTGCTATCCTCTCTGGATTAAAACCAAATTATGATAAATGTACCATATTACGTATTGGATCACAAAAAAATGCACATTTTACATTACCATGTAGTTTACCAATTAAATGGTCTGATGGAGATGTGGACATACTTGGTATACAAATCCCAAAAGAAAGAAATGATCTCACTCCAATACATTTTTATAGAAAGTTAGCAAAAATAGATAAGATCTTGCTACCATGGAAAGGAAAATACCTGTCTATTTGTGGAAAAATCACCCTGATTAACTCTTTAGTTATATCACAGTTTACATATTTGCTTATGGTTTTGCCTACACCTAGTGACCTGCTTTTTAAATTATATTAACAAAAAATATTC
Source organism: Salvelinus alpinus (assembly GCF_045679555.1). Taxonomy (NCBI): domain Eukaryota; kingdom Metazoa; phylum Chordata; class Actinopteri; order Salmoniformes; family Salmonidae; genus Salvelinus; species Salvelinus alpinus. The sequence goes on along the minus strand of NC_092093.1, from coordinate 14,130,931 downwards.
CATTTTATTTGGAACGGCAAGCCAGATAAAATTAAAAGGGCCTATTTATATAATGAATATGAATTCGGTGGGCAGAAATTATTAAATATTAAAGCATTAGACCATTAGACCTTAAATCCAAACTGGTTCTCTAGTCAATTGGTACGAATGTCTCATCCTATATTCAGGAAGGCCCTTTTCCCCTTTATTCAGATTACACCTGCTCACTTTCGGTTGTTTGAAAAGGAAATAATCTCCAAAATATCTTTATTTTTTAAACAAGCCTTAGAAAGTTGGTTGCAATTTCAGTTTAATCCACCTGAAAGGACGGAACAAATAGTACAACAAATATTGTGGTTAAATTCAAATATACTAATTGATAAAAAAAACTATTTATCGAAGAAATGTTTAAAAAAGGTATAATTTTTGTGAATGATATCATAATTAGGACTGGTGGAGTTATGTCACACATGCAGCTAACACAGACATATGGAAATGTCTGTTCTACCCAAAATTACAACCAATTAATTGCAGCATTACCACAAAAATGGAAGAGGCAAGTAGAAGGGTAAAAAAGTAAGGAACTTGTATGTCGGCCCTGTCTTAAAGAACATAAATGGTTAAAGAAAAGTGTGATAAATAAAAACATATACCAATTTCATTTAAGGACCAAAAAACTGACAGCTGTGCCATATAAATTGCAAAATAGTTGGGAAGAGATTTTCGATGTACCCATTCCATGGCACATGGTTTATGAATTGAAACGCAAAACAACGCCGGATTCAAAACTTCGAATTTTAAATTTTAAATTACTATACAAAATTCTTGCAACTAATAGAATGTTATATATATGGGGGATACAATCTTCCCAGCTCTGCAGATTCTGCTGTGAGGAGGCAGAGTCATTAGATCATTTATTTTGGTATTGTACATATGTAGCTCGTTTTTGGTCACAGGTCCAGGAATGGCTGAAGAATTGCAACATTTGTCTAGAACTAACGCTACAGATAGCAATACTGGGTGATTTGAAAAGCCATAGTCAATCAATCAATAATATAATAATTATTTTAGCAAAAACGTTTATTTTTAATTTACAATCTGTAGAAGCTATGAGAATAGGAAGGTTCAAATATTTTGTGAAGCATCACAGCACAGTTGAAAAATATATGGCAAATAAAAATCCGAAATGGATGATGTTGGAAGATAGATGGGAAGGGTTGAGTGGAGCTGAAGGGTGGGACTAATAACAAGATAAACAATGTAGGGCATACGGGATCTGTGAAATGTGTATAGGTTCGGAACTTTTGTGAAATAGCACAGTTACAAGTGGAAATCAAACTGGATGGACATCAGAAATAGAGGAAGGACTAAGAACAAACAAGAGAGAACTATTGCAAAGTAGACTGTGTCTGTAAAATGTGTATAAGATGTATAAATTGAAGGTAAAATATTAGTTTACTCCAATTGGGGGATCGGTGGTAGGGTTTAAGGGAATAATAATAAAGGTATATTCTTTAAAAAAGTATGTATGTCTATATAGGTATGTGTATGTATATATGTGTATACAGTGGGGAGAACAAGTATTTGATACACTGCCGATTTTGCAGGTTTTCCTACTTACAAAGCATGTAGAGGTCTGTCATTTTTATCATAGGTACACTTCAACTGTGAGAGACGGAATCTAAAACAAAAATCCAGAAAATCACATTGTATGATTTTTAAGTAATTAATTTGCATTTTATTGCATGACATAAGTATTTGATCACCTACCAACCAGTAAGAATTCCGGCTCTCACAGACCTGTTAGTTTTTCTTTAAGAAGCCCTCCTGTTCTCCACTCATTACCTGTATTAACTGCACCTGTTTGAACTCGTTACCTGTATAAAAGACACCTGTCCACACACTCAATCAAACAGACTCCAACCTCTCCACAATGGCCAAGACCAGAGAGCTGTGTAAGGACATCAGGGATAAATTGTAGACCTGTACAAGGCTGGGATGGGCTACAGGACAATAGGCAAGCAGCTTGGTGAGAAGGCAACAACTGTTGGCACAATTATTAGAAAATGGAAGAAGTTCAAGATGACGGTCAATCACCCTCGGTCTGGGGCTCCATGCAAGATCTCACCTCGTGGGGCATCAATGATCATGAGGAATGTGAGGGATCAGCCCAGAACTACATGGCAGGACCTGGTCAATGACCTGAAGAGAGCTGGGACCACAGTCTCAAAGAAAACCATTAGTAACACACTACGCCGTCATGGATTAAAATCCTGCAGCGCACGCAAGGTCCCCCTGCTCAAGCCAGCGCATGTCCAGGCCCGTCTGAAGTTTGCCAATGACCATCTGGATGATCCAGAGGAGGAATGGGAGAAGGTCATGTGGTCTGATGAGACAAAAATAGAGCTTTTTGCTCTAAACTCCACTCGCCGTGTTTGGAGGAATAGAAGGATGAGTACAACCCCAAGAACACCATCCCAACCGTGAAGCATGGAGGTGGAAACATCATTCTTTGGGGATGCTTTTCTGCAAAGGGGACAGGACGACTGCACCGTATTGAGGGGAGGATGGACGGGGCCATGTATCGCGAGATCTTGACCAACAACCTCCTTCCCTCAGTAAGAGCATTGAAGATGGGTCGTGGCTGGGTCTTCCAGCATGACAACGACCCGAAACACACAGCCAGGGCAACTAAGGAGTGGCTCCGTAAGAAGCATCTCAAGGTCCTGGAGTGGCCTAGCCAGTCTCCAGACCTGAACCCAATAGAAAATCTTTGGAGGGAGCCGAAAGTCCGTATTGCCCAGCGACAGCCCCGAAACCTGAAGGATCTGGAGAAGGTCTGTATGGAGGAGTGGGCCAAAATCCCTGCTGCAGTGTGTGCAAACCTGGTCAAGAACTACAGGAAACGTATGATCTCTGTAATTACAAACTAAGGTTTCTGTACCAAATATTATGTTCTGCTTTTCTGATGTATCAAATACTTATGTCATGCAATAAAATGCAAATTAATTACTTAAAAATCATACAATGTGATTTTCTGGATTTTTGTTTTAGATTCCTTCTCTCACAGTTGAAGTGTACCTATGATAAAAATTACAGACCTCTACATGCTTTGTAAGTAGGAAAACCTGCAAAATCGTCAGTGTATCAAATACTTGTTCTCCCCACTGTATGTATGCATACGTGTATGGATATATATATTTACCCAAAAAATATGGGGGATTGGAAATGATGCAGACATTTACATTGGAAGCAACATTCTTTCCGCAATATTAATTTAAGCTGATCCACCACTTAAAAAAAAAAAAATGACGGTTGGGATGGAGGGCCACTTCTGAAACAGCATGTGTGTTTGGAGGGGAAGAAAACAGCTCACAGTGACCCCAGCGGCTGTTGTCTGAGTTCCCTGTCGGCTGGGAGAGGATCAAAGGAAGTCTGAGTTCCCTGTCGGCTGGGAGAGGAACAAAGGAAGTCTGAGTTCCCTGTCGGCTGGGAGAGGAACAAAGGAAGTCTGAGTTCCCTGTCGGCTGGATAAGGAACAAAGGAAGTCTGAGTTCCCTGTCGGCTGGGAGAGGAACAAAGGAAGTCTGAGTTCCCTGTCGGCTGGATAAGGAACAAAGGAAGTCTGAGTTCCCTGTCGGCTGGGAGAGGAACAAAGGAAGTCTGAGTTCCCTGTCGGCTGGATAAGGAACAAAGGAAGTCTGAGTTCCCTGTCGGCTGGGAGAGGAACAAAGGAAGTCTGAGTTCCCTGTCGGCTGGGAGAGGAACAAAGGAAGTCTGAGTTCCCTGTCGGCTGGGAAAGGAACAACGGAAGTCTGAGTTCCCTGTCGGCTGGATAAGGAACAAAGGAAGTCTGAGTTCCCTGTCGGCTGGGAGAGGAACAAAGGAAATCATTTCTACTCATTATTTACAATGTTTTGGTGGTGGTTTTCTATGGAGTGATTTCAGTGCCAACAGAAACTGTATTTGAATTCAATTTTAGTTTTCTTTTGTATTAAGATGTTGCATTTTAATGTAATACTTTTGAATTTGTAATGCACAAATTTAATAATTGAATTAATAAATTGAACTTTTATTTCATGATTTGAAACTGAATTGAATGAATATTGTCAGAGAGAAGATTTAGCTTTTTTCTGACTAATGTCATGCAATTTGATTCATTTTGCCGTAGCGTGGAGAGAAATGTCTGCAGTTTTGAACATGATATCTGAGTGAGACTAATGAAGTCAATGCCCCCCCCTGGTCAGTTATTTCATCATGATTACTACACATTTAGAAAGCTGGCTAGACTAACTTAACAATCAACAAATGTGTAGCTGACATGGGCTATTTGAGCGATTGTCAGCGACCGACATAACGTGAAAAACTGCTGATGAACAACCAAATTTTGAAATTGGAGATCCCTGCTCGAGAACATGATCGTGCCTTGTGTTCCCCTTTGCGATGCTCACAAGCTGCGCAGGACACATTAGAAGGGAGTGTGACAAAAAAAAAAACATTTTGACTCCCATAAGAATATAGTTGAATAGCCCTGTCGTAGCCCTTCTACCCTATGTAATCATGCTCATGTGACTAAATGGGTTCGAACCAGGTCTTCTGCATGTCACAAGACATTTTTTCGGTGGGGGGAGTGTAGGGGGTATATTAGTCTTAATATTTCAGATAGATTCTAGGTTCTATTAAAGTAATTGTTTGCATCAGTTTGTCAACTTCATACACAGACAATGAATGCAATATAAATTGCAATTTAATATTTTTTTTTGTTAATATTTTTTTATAATAAAACAGGCTTCTACTTCCAGCTTATACATACTATATACCTCTTACAGACACAGTATATTTTACATGAGTTTACATGAGTTATCTTTTGTTTGTTTTTAGTCCCAGCCTTTAGCTCCCCTCAACCCCTCCCATCTATCTCTGAAGATCATCCAGTCCCATCCTTCAGCTCCCCTCAACCCCTCCCATCTATCTCTGAAGACCATCCAGTCCCATCCTTCAGCTCCCCTCAACCCCTCCCATCTATCTCTGAAGACCATCCAGTCCCAGCCTTCAGCTCCCCTCAACCCCTCCCATCTATCTCTGAAGATCATCCAGTCCCATCCTTCAGCTCCCCTCAACCCCTCCCATCTATCTCTGAAGAACATCCAGTCCCATCCTTCAGCTCCCCTCAACCCCTCCCATCTATCTCTGAAGACCATCCAGTCCCTGTCTTCAGCTCCCCTCAACCCCTCCCATCTATCTCTGAACACCATCCAGTCCCTGTCTTCAGCTCCCCTCAACCCCTCCCATCTATCTCTGAAGACCATCCAGTCCCAGCCTTCAGCTCCCCTCAACCCCTCCCATCTATCTCTGAAGACCATCCAGTCCCAGCCTTCAGCTCCCCTCAACCCCTCCCATCTATCTCTGAAGATCATCCAGTCCCATCCTTCAGCTCCCCTCAACCCCTCCCATCTATCTCTGAAGAACATCCAGTCCCATCCTTCAGCTCCCCTCAACCCCTCCCATCTATCTCTGAACACCATCCAGTCCCTGTCTTCAGCTCCCCTCAACCCCTCCCATCTATCTCTGAACACCATCCAGTCCCATCCTTCAGCTCCCCTCAACCCCTCCCATCTATCTCTGAAGACCATCCAGTCCCATCCTTCAGCTCCCCTCAACCCCTCCCATCTATCTCTGAACACCATCCAGTCCCTGTCTTCAGCTCCCCTCAACCCCTCCCATCTATCTCTGAACACCATCCAGTCCCATCCTTCAGCTCCCCTCAACCCCTCCCATCTATCTCTGAAGACCATCCAGTCCCAGCCTTCAGCTCCCCTCAACCCCTCCCATCTATCTCTGAACACCATCCAGTCCCTGTCTTCAGCTCCCCTCAACCCCTCCCATCTATCTCTGAACACCATCCAGTCCCATCCTTCAGCTCCCCTCAACCCCTCCCATCTATCTCTGAAGACCATCCAGTCCCATCCTTCAGCTCCCCTCAACCCCTCCCATCTATCTCTGAACACCATCCAGTCCCTGTCTTCAGCTCCCCTCAACCCCTCCCATCTATCTCTGAAGACCATCCAGTCCCATCCTTCAGCTCCCCTCAACCCCTCCCATCTATCTCTGAACACCATCCAGTCCCTGTCTTCAGCTCCCCTCAACCCCTCCCATCTATCTCTGAAGACCATCCAGTCCCATCCTTCAGCTCCCCTCAACCCCTCCCATCTATCTCTGAACACCATCCAGTCCCTGTCTTCAGCTCCCCTCAACCCCTCCCATCTATCTCTGAAGACCATCCAGTCCCAGCCTTCAGCTCCCCTCAACCCCTCCCATCTATCTCTGAAGATCTTCCAGTCCCAGCCTTCAGCTCCCCTCAACCCCTCCCATCTATCTCTGAAGATCATCCAGTCCCAGCCTTCAGCTCCCCTCAACCCCTCCCATCTATCTCTGAAGACCATCCAGTCCCATCCTTCAGCTCCCCTCAACCCCTTCCATCTATCTCTGAAGACCATCCAGTTTTGATTTCTGTTTGCCATATATTTTTCTACTGTGGTGTGATGTGTCACAAAGGTTCTGCACCTTTCTATTCTCATAGTTTCTACAGATTGTAAATTAAAGATAAAGATTTTGGGGAAGAGTATTATTATATTATTGATCGATTGACTGTGACTTTTCAGATCACCCAGCAGAGCTATTTGCAGAGTTATCTCCATGTTAATGTTTCAATTCTTCAGGCATTGCTAAACCTGCGACCAAAAACAAGCAGCATATGGACAGTACCAAAACAAGTGATCTAATGATTCTGGCTGTCACGACTTCAACCGAGGCAGGCTCTCCTTCCCGTTCGGGTGGCGCTCGGCGGTCGTCGTCACCGGCCTATTAGCTGCCACTGACTCTTTTTCCTCCCCCTCCTTATGTGTTTATTTGTATCACCTGTGTTCAGTTAAGTTGTTAATTAGTGTGGCTTTATTAGTCAGCCAGCCCGTAGGCTTCTTTGTGCGGGATTGTTCGTCTGTAGCTGTGGATTTCGGGAGTGGTTTATTGTATTGTATACTGGGTTTGTCTCCCGTGTTTGTAGACAGGTGTTTATGACACCCAGTAAGTCCGTGTTGGACATTTTGGTTTGCCGGTTGGGAATTAAAAATCACCGTATTGAAGCTCTGCTGTTCCTGCGTCTGATTTCACACCCCCCGACACCCAGGTCGTTACACTGGCTTCGTTTTGTTTATTAGTTCATAAACCATGTGCCATGGAATCGGTACATCGAAAATCTCTTTCCAACTATTTTGCGATCTTTATGGTACAGCTGTCAATATTTTGGTCCTTAAATTAAACTGGTATACATTTTTTTTAATCACAATTTTCTTTAACCAATTTTGGTCTTTAACTAATTTTGGTCTTTAATGCAGGGCCAATAAACAAGTTCCTTACCCTCCCCCTTCCACTGGCCTCTTTCATTTTTGCGGTCCTGCTGCAATTAGTTGGTTGAAATTTTGGGTAGAGCAGACATTTCCATATATTTTTGTTAGCTGCATGTGTGACATAACTCCACCAGTCCTATTTATTATATAATTTACAAAGATAATATATATATATATTATTTTTCTTCCAAAATAATGTTTTCTTTTATCATTTAGTATATTTAAGTTTAACCACAATATATGTTCTAATATTTTTTCTGTCTTTTCTGGTAGATATAATAATAATAATAATAGCAATATTTTGGAGATTGTTTCATTTTCAGGCAATTGAAAGTGAGAGTTTGTGATCTGAATAAAGGGGGAAAAAGGCCATTATTGAACACGGGGTGAGCCATTCTTACTAATCAGTTTGGATTTGTGCTCCCGAGTGACGCAGAGGTCTAAGGCACTGCATCTCAGTGCTAGAGGCATCATTACAGACCCTGGTTTGATCCCGGGCTCTATCACAACCGGCTGTGATCGGGAGTCCCATAGGGCGGCACACAATTGGTTCAGCATCGTTTGGGTTAGGGGAGGGTTTGGCCGGGTAGGCCGTCATTGTAAAATAAGAATTTGTTCTTAACTGACAAATCTAGTTTCTGTTAGTCACTGAAATCACTCTATAGTTTGGGCTCCAAAATTATTTTTCTTTCCTCAAAAACTTCCCTCCAGAATTACAGAATTTCACAGCCATAAACTCCAACATGGAAATGATTTAGCCTGGACAAATTAGCATACTTGTTTGGTCCTGGTGGCTTAGTTAGTAAGAGCATGGTGATAGCATACAGAGTAGTGGGTTTGATTACCACTGAGGCTAGATATACGTAAAATGTGTACACGCATGACTAAGTTGCTTTGGATAAAAGTGTCTGCTAATTGGCATCTTCTTTGTTTTGTTTTAGTAGGATCCCCGACAAGATGATCGCTTACCACAGACCGCAAAGGGCAAACTTGTGCCTTTACTAGAATTGTGGATCCCATGGAGCAGTCTCTCTCTTTCATCTCTCCATCCCTCCATCTCTCCATCCCTCCATCTCTCCATCCCTCCATCTATCCATCCCTCCATCTCTCCATCCCTCCATCCCTCCATCTCTCCATCCTCCCATCTCTCCATCCTCCCATCTCTCCATCCCTCCATCTATCCATCCTCCCATCTCTCCATCCCTCCGTCTATCCATCCCTCCGTCTCTCCATCCCTCCATCTCTCCATCCTCCCATCTCTCCATCCCTTCATCCCTCCATCTCTCCATCCTCCCATCTCTCCATCCTCCCATCTCTCCATCCCTCCATCTCTCCATCCCTCCATCCCTCCATCCCTCCATCTATCCATCCTTCCAGCTGAGCAGAATCACAGACTCTTCTAGAAGGGAGAGAAGCTTTGGGTGTGAAAAGGGTCAGCTGTGTGTGTGTTTGCCTGAACTCTCCTCATACTCCTCTACTGTAGCCAAATAGGCAACGGTGAAACAACCCCCGCTGTTCTAGCCACTGTTCTGCTCCTGACAGTTCCAAGAACTGGTCACATGCTAGGAACATTCAACATCTTCAGAGGTACCTCGCTGCTCCTAAAATTGCCCGCATGGACTCTACTCATTTTACCCCACCACAAGTCCCCTTACGTGATCCCCAAAGCCACCTCACTGCTCCTAGGGACAGAATTAGGACAGCCACTGCATAGCGGGGAATTAAAGAAGAAAAGGAGAAGTAGACAGAGGAATAAGTAAAGAAATGTATGACACACAAAAGGAATGAGTAAAACCAGATGACAGGAGAAGATGCTTCTTACTAGGCTCCTGGGGGGGAGTAGTTTTAACCTGTGTTCTTTCTCTGTCTCGTTCTTACTCTCATTCTGTCTGTCTGTCTGTCTGTCTGTCTGTCTGTCTGTCTGTCTGTCTGTCTGTCTGTCTGTCTGTCTGTCTGTCTGTCTGTCTGTCTGTCTGTCTGTCTGTCTGTCTGTCTGTCTGTCTGTCTGTCTGTCTGTCTGTCTGTCTGTCTGTCTGTCTGTCTGTCTGTCTGTCTGTCTGTCTGTCTCTCTGTCTCTCTGTCTGTCTGTGTCTCTCTGTCTGTGTCTCTCTGTCTCTGTCTCTGTCTCTGTGTCTCTGTGTCTCTGTGTCTCTGTGTCTCTGTCTCTGTGTCTCTGTGTCTCTGTGTCTCTGTGTCTCTGTGTCTGTGTGTCTCTGTGTCTGTGTGTCTCTGTGTCTGTGTCTGTGTCTGTGTCTGTGTCTGTGTCTGTGTCTGTGTGTCTGTGTGTCTCTCTCTCTCTCTCTCTCTCTCTCTCTCTCTCTCTCTCTCTCTCTCTCTCTCTCTCTCTCTCTCTCTCTCTCTCTCTCTCTCTCTCTCTCTCTCTCTCTCTCTCTCTCTCACTCATCCAACATGTCTACGCCTCCTATCCCGAAGGGAGCATCAAACAGCAGGAGCATCAGAATGGGGAAGCATCGTTCTCCGGTAGACGGACAGCCCCTTCTAATGTCTGCCGTTGGGAAGGTGAGGAACACCAGGGGGACGTGTTTGTACCCACATTTACCCAGCATGCCCCTGTTAATTATTCAGCCAAACCGTCAGCCCCCACCAGCGAGCCGTGGTGGTTCCGCGATAGCGGGATGAGCTGCTAGACCAGTGTTTAATGTCTGGCAGTTTAGTACAGAGAAGAAAAGTCAAGCATTTGAGTCTTCTCTACATGATACTGCATGTTCAGTCGACTTAAGTCTTTCCTCTCTCTCTCTCTCTCTCTCTCTCTCTCTCTCTCTCTCTCTCTCTCTCTCTCTCTCTCTCTCTCTCTCTCTCTCTCTCTCTCTCTCAGTCTCTCTCTCAGTCTCTCTCTCAGTCTCTCTCGCTCTCTCTCTCTCTCTCTCTCTCTCTCTCTCTCTCTCTCTCTCTCTCTCTCTCTCGCAGTGCATGCTGGGTGTTTTTGGAGTTTGAGTGTTTGGTGTGGAAAGCTCTATCCTAACTAACTTTCTTGTTTCCTTTCTTTACATGTTATTTTCTATGGTGGAGGGTTAATGCAATATTTGTTTTAGCGGTATCCAAAGTTTTTTTTCAAAGTTAGGGTGGAAGAGGACAGAGAAACGTTCCTGGGTTTTTGAAGTTGTGGTGTGCGCGATGGCTTCTCAGCCTAGCGCGGAGGAGACGCTGTCTATACAGCATGGATTCAGGTGTGTTCCTGAGAACGGAGTTAAGGTGGAGGAGGTTCTACTCGCGGTCGGTGAACAGGTAGGAGCTGAGTTTATACATTCTGCTTCTAGAATGAACAAAGCTGTGGTTGTGTTCATGAAAAGGGCTAATTTGGTTGGTAGGCTAATTGCTAGCGGAATATTTGTAAGGGATGTGTTGGTGTCAATTTCACCTCTCTCTACCCCTTCAACAAGAGTTGTAGTGGCAAATTTGCCTCCGTTTATTACGGATGATCAAATTAGGAAAGAGCTGAGTTGTTTTGGTAAGTTTGCTAGCGGTTTCCGTGTACTGTCAGCAGGGTTTCAGGCAGATGCCGTTAAACACGTTGTTTCGTTCCGGAGGCAAGTGTTTATGTTTCTGAACAACAACGAGCAACAGCTAAATGTGTACTTTAAAGTGAGACATGGGGAGGGGCTCTATGCAGGTTTTGCCAGCACAGATAGTCTACGGTGTTTTGAATGTGGGGATTTGGGGCACAAGAGTTTTGCGTGCCCACACAAAGGCCGTAGAAAAGGTGAGGGTACAAGCGCCAGTGGGGGAAATCGAGGTCAAAGTGCAGGGGGTAAGGAGATGCAGACAGCAGATGTTGGACCTAGTCAGGTTAGAGATGGTGGGGTAGATGAGGCTGGGCCTAGTCAGGCTAGAGATGGTGGGGTAGCTGTAGCTGAGTTTAGTCAGGCTAGAGATGGTGGGGTAGTGGAGGATGGGTCTAGTCAGGCTAGAGATGGTGGGGAAGCAGAGGCCGGGTCTAGTCAGGCTAGAGATGGTGGGGTAGCTGAGGCTGGGCCTAGTTATGCTATGGAGGGTGCTGGGTCTAGGCAGGATATGGATGGTGGTATAGCAGAGGCTGAGTCTAGTCAGGCTATGGATGGTGGGGTAGCTGAGGCTGGCCCTAGTCATGCTATGGAGGGTGGGGTAGCTGAGGCTGGCCCTAGTCATGCTATGGAGGGTGGCGTATATGATACTGGGTCTAGTCAGGTTATTCTAGTGGATGAGGAGAGTATAGTGGGGAAGTGTAAGAGATTAGGGGGGGAGGAGGAGGGTGTCAAGCGGAAAAGGAAAAAGGGTGTGGACAAAGGCACCATGGAAATGTTGCCTGTTGCTGTGGGTGAGGCCCTAACCAGAGAGAAAGAGCAGGTGGTCAGGGTGGGAGATAGAGAAGAGGAGGAAAGTGAGTCTGAGGAAGAGGATGAGGAGTTATTTTTTTCAGACTCCTCTTCAATTGGCCCGGAGCTGACAGCCAGTCAACCAGAGGGGTCTAAGTACACGTTGAGAGAACTGACAAGGTTCCTGAATGAGACTAAGGGGAAAAAAGTTAATCTTGAGGCTTTTTTTCCTGATCCTAGAAAGTTTGTAAGATCAGTACAACATGCTATGAGAAATGAGGGGCATGGTGTCCTCTCACCCAAGAAACGGTTTAGGTTGAGGAAGTGGGTCACAACAGTGCGTAAAGGTTTACCTTCAGACACTGTTTAAATGTTTAATTTCTTTCTGACACTGGGGCTTTTTGAGCTTTGCTATTGGTCTATTTCTCTGCTGGCTTTTCTCCCACTTCTTATGGAGACTCTTCGGGTAGGCTCGCTTAATATAAATGGCGCCAGAGATGCGGGAAAGAGGAGTGTGTTGGGTGAATATGTAAAACAAAAAAAAGTACATGTGTTATTTCTGCAGGAGACGCATAGTGATGTGGTGAATGAAGTTGATTGGGGGCTCTGGTGGAAAGGGGCAAGTGTGTTGAGCCATGGGACAAATCTTAGTGCAGGGGTGGCAGTCCTTTTTGCACCGGGTCTGTCTGTAAAAATTTGCTCCTCAAAGGAAGTGTGTAAGGGTAGGTTGCTTGTTGTTAAAGCAGAAATTAACAGCATGGGTTTTGTTTTTATAAATGTGTATGCGCCTAACACAGGGAGAGAAAGAGGGGTTCTATTTGGGAGTCTTAGACAGGAACTCTCACAAGTAGCGCCTGAGGAGACGCTGGTGATCGGAGGTGACTGGAACTGTACAATGGATTTTACAAAAGACAGAAATGGGGAAGAGCCTCATTCAGTGTCAGTGGGAGTGTTAGGGGACATCATTAATCAGTTTGACCTAGTGGATGTTTGGAGAACTAAACATCCAAACACAAGACAGTATACATGGGTGAAGGTTTTTGGGGCTAGGGTGAGTGCAGCCCGACTTGATCGTTTTTACATATCTAGGAATCAGAGCAATAGGCTGCTGGGCGCTACCATTCTCCCAGTGGGGTTTTCGGACCATCACATAACCATGGCTCGGCTGTCTATTTCACCAGGGCCCCGGCAGGCATCTTATTGGAAGTTCAATGTAAAGCTCTTACAAGATGCCACTTTTTGCTCAGTTTTCCAGACCTTTTGGGAAAGGTGGGGGCAGCGAAGAGAGGAGTATGAGTCTTTGAGTCAATGGTGGGATGTGGGGAAAGTGCAGATTCGGCTTTTCTGTCAACAGTACACAGCTCTCTCATCATCAGAGGCTAGGAGAGTATTGGGGGAACTAGAGCGGTGTATTAGTGAGATGGAGGTAGAGATGGTGGGGCAAGGCAATGTAGGCCTTCAGGCTAATTTAGCCGAATTACGTAGGGACCTGGGCAGTTTTTTCCAGGTTAAAGCAAAGGGAGCACTTGTAAGAGCTAGGTTCTCCATGCTCAAGGAGATGGATGCTCCCAGCTCCTTCTTCTTTGGTTTGGAAAGACAGAGCAGTGAAGCCAAGGGTATGCATTGTCTACGGCTGTCTGATGGGCGGGTGACCTCTGTGGTGGGGGAGATGCGGGAGCGGACTGTGGAGTTTTATACTGAATTGTATAGGGCAGAAATGTGTGATCCTATGTGTGCTCAGGTCTTGTTTGCAGGACTCCCTAAGCTCTCTCGGGCACAGAGGGATGAAATGGACATTCCTCTGTTGTCACATGAACTGGCAGAGGCCGTAACCCAGTTGTCCCCCGGTCGTGCTCCGGGGGTCGATGGACTCCCAGTGGAGTTTTACAAAACATTCTGGGGAATAATTGGACAGGACTTCTTTTGCGTCTTGCGTGAATGCATCGGGGTAGGAGAGTTGCCGATGAGCTGCCGTCGGGCGGCTCTGACTCTCCTGCCCAAAAAAGGGGACTTGTGTCAACTTAAGAACTGGAGGCCTGTGGCATTACTCTGTGCGGACTACAAGATTTTTGCCAAGGTCCTCTCTAACAGACTGAAGTCCCATCTGGACTCTATAATACACAAGGACCAGACATATTGTGTACCGGGACGCTCAATCACGGACAACTTGTTCTTGATTAGGGACATGTTGGACTTGTCGAGAGGTTCTAATGTGAACTTTGGACTGGTCTCTTTAGATCAAGAGAAGGCTTTTGATAGAGTGGATCATGAGTATCTGTTTAATGTGTCTGTGTTTGGGTTTGGGAAGAGTTTTGTGACCTGTGTGAAGCTGTTGTATGCTGGGGTGTCATGTATGGTTAAGGTGGGAGGGGGGCTCAGTAGGCCAGTCTTGGTGAGACGGGGCATTAGACAAAGATGCCCTCTATCTGGGCAGCTATACACACTAGCCATTGAGCCTTTTTTAGGACTGCTACGCAGGAGAATGCAGGGAGTGTGCTGGACAGGCATGGGTGTGGTGACAGGAATAGCAGTCTCAGCATACGCAGATGATGTTTCTGTGATGGTCAGGGATGGGCAAGATATGCAGGAACTAGAGACCAGTCTGAAGGTGTACGAGGGAGCTTCATCAGCTAAGGTAAACTGGGGAAAGAGCAAAGCTCTGTTATGTGGGGCATGGGGGGATAGGGCTCCTCCTCTGCTTCCAGGGGGTTTGCAGTGGAGTTGTGAAGGGCTTAAAGTGTTGGGGGTGTACCTGGGCTCGGAGAGGTGGGTCAGGAAGAACTGGGAGGGGCTGTCACAGGCAGTGGTGTCAAGACTGGCCAGGTGGAGGTGGCTCCTATCCCAAGTGTCATATAGAGGGAGGGTGCTGATAATTAACAACCTGGTGGCATCTTCCTTGTGGCATAAACTGGCTGTCCTCAACCCCCCCGCCGGTCTGCTTGCAGACCTGCAACGCAAGCTGGTGGATTTCTTTTGGTCGGGACATCACTGGCTGAAGGCAGCAGTGTTGTACATGACCGTCCACGAAGGAGGACAGGGCCTGGTGGAACTGGAGAGCAGGATGGCTGCTTTCCGGCTAAAGGCGGTGCAGAGACTGCTGTATCATACCGATGTTGGCTGGAGGGAACCAGCATGCGCACTGCTGAGGAGAGCTGGTGGATTAGGGTTGGACCGGCAGCTGTTCCTCATGAAGCTGGAGAGGCTGAGTACAGCAGGTCTCTCAGTGTTTTACTCTGCGGTGCTGAGGGCCTGGCAGCTGCTAAGGCCCATACGAGAGGGGGGTGTGGAGCCTGGGCAGTGGGTGTGGGAGGAGCCTATTTTCCACAACCCAGCCATCCCTTTGAGATCGGTTCAGTCTGCCACCCTGCAGAGGCAACTGATGGCAGGGGGTTTACGAAGGCTAGGTGACCTGAGACTGCTGGGAGAGGAGGGGTGGAAAACCCCGGAGGTCTTGGTGCAAAAAACAGGAATAACGTCTCTTAGACTGTTGGAGAGATTCCTGGAGGAGGTCCAGGAGGCACTGTCTGAGCAGGTAAGGGGGGTGTTTGAGAGGCCAAAGGGAGAGGGGCCACCAATGTTTCCGCCACTGCAGGTGACGGCAGAGACTGGAGACTGGCAAGGGGGTCTGGAGGACTTGTTAGATTTTAACACTCCGAGCCTGGGGGAATTTGAGGGGGTGGGAGGTAAAGCTCTCTACAACCTCTGCGTTAAGGTTAGGAACATTAGAAGTCTAACAGGAGTGAAGGCACATCAGTGGCAGGGGGTATGTGGGGCGGAGAGTATGGTGGGCTTTAGATGGAGGGCGCTCTACAAACCCCCAGTACCAAAGAGGTCAGGGGACCTCCAGTGGAGGGTTCTTCATGGAGCCCTGGCCACTAACAGCTGGTTGGCACGTGTTGATCCGGGAATTGGGCAGGGGTGTCCTTTCTGTCAAATGAATGAAACTGTGATTCATGTGTTTTCTGTGTGCACCAGGTTAATGCCATTAATGTCTCTGTTGGAATGTCTGTGTGAGAGGTTGGGGGTGGTTTTTGCTGTTGGGATGTTTATAATGGGATACAGGTATTCGAGTAAGGAGAAAGAAAAATGTGTTTTGTTGAATTTTCTGTTTGCTCAGGCAAAATTAGCTATTTGGCTAACAAGGAGAAACAGGGTCAAAGGTGGGGGGATAACAGACCCTTTACTATTGTTTAATGGGATGGTCTCTGCGCGCCTTAGGGTTGAGTTTGAGTTCTATAAACTGATCAAATGTGTGGAGATGTTTGAGGAGATATGGTGTGTTGGGGGGGCTGTCTGTATTGCTGGGGAAGATGTTTTGGATATACGGTTGTAGGAGAGGGTATTGTTTTTGTGTATGGTGATGTTGGTTTGTATCATGTGGTAGATGGAAAGGTGAGTATGGTACATGTATGCAGTACAGGATATATTTTTGTTTTTTTATTTTTAGGGGGGGGTGAGTGTTAAATGAAATGAGAATGTTTCAATAAAGAAAGACAAAAAGTCTCTCTCTCTCTCTCTCTCTCTCTCTCAATTCAATTCAATTCAAGGGGCTTTATTGGCATGGGAAACATGTGTTAACATTGCCAAAGCAAGTGAGGTAGATAATATACAAAAGTGAAATAAACAATAAAAATGAACAGTAAACATTACACATACAGAAGTTTCAAAACAATAAAGACATGACAAATGTCATACTATATATATGCAGTGTTGTAACAATGTACAAATGGTTAAAGCACACAAGTTAAAATAAATAAACATAAATATGGGTTGTATTTACAATGGTGTTTGTTCTTCACTGGTTGCCCTTTTCTTGTGGCAACAGGTCACAAATCTTGCTGCTGTGATGGCACACTGTGGAATTTCACCCAGTAGATATGGGAGTTTATCAAAATTGGATTTGTTTTCGAATTCTTTGTGGATCTGTGTAATCTGAGGGAAATATGTCTCTCTAATATGGTCATACATTGGGCAGGAGGTTAGGAAGTGCAGCTCAGTTTCCACCTCATTTTGTGGGCAGTGAGCACATAGCCTGTCTTCTCTTGAGAGCCATGTCTGCCTACGGCGGCCTTTCTCAATAGCAAGGCTATGCTCACTGAGTCTGTACATAGTCAAAGCTTTCCTTAAGTTTGGGTCAGTCACAGTGGTCAGGTATTCTGCCACTGTATACTCTCTGTTTAGGGCCAAATAGCATTCTAGTTTGCTCTGTTTTTTTGTTAATTCTTTCCAATGTGTCAAGTAATTATCTTTTTGTTTTCTCATGATTTGGTTGGGTCTAATTGTGCTGTTGTCCTGGGGCTCTGTGGGGTGTGTTTGTGTTTGTGAACAGAGCCCTAGGACCAGCTTGCTTAGGGGACTCTTCTCCAGGTTCATCTCTCTGTAGGTGATGGCTTTGTTATGGAAGGTTTGGGAATCGCTTCCTTTTAGGTGGTTGTAGAATTTAACGGCTCTTTTCTGGATTTTGATAATTAGTGGGTATCGGCCTAATTCTGCTCTGCATGCATTATTTGGTGTTCTACGTTGTACACGGAGGATATTTTTGCAGAATTCTGCATGCAGAGTCTCAATTTGGTGTTTGTCCCATTTTGTGAAATCTTGGTTGGTGAGCGGACCCCAGACCTCACAACCATAAAGGGCAATGGGCTCTATGACTGATTCAAGTATTTTTAGCCAGATCCTAATTGGTATGTTGAAATTTATGTTCCTTTTGATGGCATAGAATGCCCTTCTTGCCTTGTCTCTCAGATCGTTCACAGCTCTGTGGAAGCTACCTGTGGTGCTGATGTTTAGGCCGAGGTATGTATAGTTTTTTGTGTGCTCTAGGGCAACGGTGTCTAGATGGAATTTGTGGTCCTGGCGACTGGACCTTTTTTGGAACACCATTATTTTGGTCTTACTGAGATTTACTGTCAGGGCCCAGGTCTGACAGAATCTGTGCAGAAGATCTAGGTGCTGCTGTAGGCCCTCGTTGGTTGGTGACAGAAGCACCAGATCATCAGCAAACAGTAGACATTTGACTTCGGATTCTAGTAGGGTGAGACCGGGTGCTGCAGACTGTTCTAGTGCCCGCGCCAATTCGTTGATATATATGTTGAAGAGGGTGGGGCTTAAGCTGCATCCCTGTCTCACCCCACGACCCTGTGTGAAGAAATGTGTGTGTTTTTTGCCAATTTTAACCGCACACTTGTTGTTTGTGTACATGGATTTTATGATGTCGTATGTTTTACCCCCAACACCACTTTCCATCAATTTGTATAGCAGACCCTCATGCCAAATTGAGTCGAAGGCTTTTTTGAAATCAACAAAGCATGAGAAGACTTTGCCTTTGTTTTGGTTTGTTTGGTTGTCAATTAGGGTGTGTAGGGTGAATACATGGTCTGTTGTACGGTAATTTGGTAAAAAGCCAATTTGACATTTGCTCAGTACATTGTTTTCATTGAGGAAATGTACGAGTCTGCTGTTAATGATAATGCAGAGTATTTTCCCAAGGTTACTGTTGACGCATATTCCACGGTAGTTATTGGGGTCAAATTTGTCTCCACTTTTGTGGATTGGGGTGATCAGTCCTTGGTTCCAAATATTGGGGAAGATGCCAGAGCTAAGGACGATGTTAAAGAGTTTTAATATAGCCAATTGGAATTTGTTGTCTGTGTATTTGATCATTTCATTAAGGATACCATCAACACCACAGGCCTTTTTGGGTTGGAGGGTTTTTATTTTGTCCTGTAACTCATTCAAGGTAATTGGAGAATCCAGTGGGTTCTGGTAGTCTTTAATAGTTGATTCTAGGATTTGTATTTGATCATGTATATGTTTTTGCTCTTTATTCTTTGTTATAGAGCCAAAAAGATTGGAGAAGTGGTTTACCCATACATCTCCATTTTGGATAGATAATTCTTCGTGTTGTTGTTTGTTTAGTGTTTTCCAATTTTCCCAGAATTGGTTAGAGTCTATGGATTCTTCAATTACATTGAGCTGATTTCTGACGTGCTGTTCCTTCTTTTTCCGTAGTGTATTTCTGTATTGTTTTAGTGATTCACCATAGTGAAGGCGTAGACTCAGGTTTTCCGGGTCTCTATGTTTTTGGTTGGACAGGTTTCTCAATTTATTTCTTAGATTTTTGCATTCTTTATCAAACCATTTGTCATTGTTGTTCATTTTCTTCGGTTTTCTATTTGAGATTTTTAGATTTGATAGGGAAGCTGAGAGGTCAAATATACTGTTAAGATTTTCTACTGCCAAGTTTACACCTTCACTATTGCAGTGGAACGTTTTACCCAGGAAGTTGTCTAAAAGGGATTGAATTTGCTGTTGCCTAATTGTTTTTTGGTAGGTTTCCAAACTGCATTCCTTCCATCTATAGCATGTCTTAATGTTACTCAGTTCCTTTGGCTTTGATGCCTCATGATTGAGTATTGCTCTGTTCAAGTAGACTGTGATTTTGCTGTGGTCTGATAGGGGTGTCAGTGGGCTGACTGTGAACGCTCTGAGAGACTCTGGGTTGAGGTCAGTGATAAAGTAGTCTACAGTGCTACTGCCAAGAGATGAGCTATAGGTGTACCTACCATAGGAGTCCCCTCGAAGCCTACCATTGACTATGTACATACCCAGCGTGCGACAGAGCTGCAGGAGTTGTGACCCGTTTTTGTTGGTTATGTTGTCATAGTTGTGCCTAGGTGGGCATATGGGGGAGGGAATGCTGTCACCTCCAGGTAGGTGTTTGTCCCCCTGTGTGCTGAGGGTGTCAGGTTCCTGTCCAGTTCTGGCATTTAGGTCGCCACAGACTAATACATCTCTCTCTCTCTCTCTCTCTCTCTCTCTCTCTCTCTCTCTCTCAATTCAATTCAATTCAATTCAATTCAATTCAAGGGGCTTTATTGGCATGGGAAACATGTGTTAACATTGCCAAAGCAAGTGAGGTAGATAATATACAAAAGTGAAATAAACAATAAAAATTAACAGTAAACATTACACATACAGAAGTTTCAAAGCAATAAAGACATTACAAATGTCATATTATATATATACAGTGTTGTAGCAATGTATAAATGGTTAAAGCACACAAGTTAAAATAAATAAACATAAATATGGGTTGTATTTACAATGGTGTTTGTTCTTCACTGGTTGCCCTTTTCTTGTGGCAACAGGTCACAAATCTTGCTGCTGTGATGGCACACTGTGGAATTTTACCCAGTAGATATGGGAGTTTATCAAAATTGGATTTGTTTTCGAATTCTTTGTGGATCTGTGTGATCTGAGGGAAATATGTGTCTCTAATATGGTCATACATTGGGCAGGAGGTTAGGAAGTGCAGCTCAGTTTCCACCTCATTTTGTGGGCAGTGAGCACATAGCCTGTCTTCTCTTGAGAGCCATGTCTGCCTACGGCGGCCTTTCTCAATAGCAAGGCTATGCTCACTGAGTCTGTACATAGTCAAAGCTTTCCTTAAGTTTGGGTCAGTCACAGTGGTCAGGTATTCTGCCACTGTGTACTCTCTGTTTAGGGCCAAATAGCATTCTA
>NC_092093.1:14086339-14110613 GCF_045679555.1 Salvelinus alpinus | reverse complement strand
AGTTTGCTCTGTTTGTTTGTTAATTCTTTCCAATGTGTCAAGTAATTATCTTTTTGTTTTCTCATGATTTGGTTGGGTCTAATTGTGCTGTTGTCCTGGGGCTCTGTGGGGTGTGTTTGTGAACAGAGCCCCAGGACCAGCTTGCTTAGGGGACTCTTCTCCAGGTTCATCTCTCTGTAGGTGATTGCTTTGTTATGGAAGGTTTGGGAATCGCTTCCTTTTAGGTGGTTGTAGAATTTAACGGCTCTTTTCTGGATTTTGATAATTAGTGGGTATCGGCCTAATTCTGCTCTGCATGCATTATTTGGTGTTCTACGTTGTACACGGAGGATATTTTTGCAGAATTCTGCATGCAGAGTCTCAATTTGGTGTTTGTCCCATTTTGTGAAATCTTGGTTGGTGAGCGGACCCCAGACCTCACAACCATAAAGGGCAATGGGCTCTATGACTGATTCAAGTATTTTTAGCCAGATCCTAATTGGTATGTTGAAATTTATGTTCCTTTTGATGGCATAGAATGCCCTTCTTGCCTTGTCTCTCAGATCGTTCACAGCTTTGTGGAAGTTACCTGTGGTGCTGAGGTTTAGGCCGAGGTATGTATAGTTTTTTGTGTGCTCTAGGGCAACGGTGTCTAGATGGAATTTGTGGTCCTGGCGACTGGACCTTTTTTGGAACACCATTATTTTGGTCTTACTGAGATTTACTGTCAGGGCCCAGGTCTGACAGAATCTGTGCAGAAGATCTAGGTGCTGCTGTAGGCCCTCCTTGGTTGGTGACAGAAGCACCAGATCATCAGCAAACAGTAGACATTTGACTTCGGATTCTAGAAGGGTGAGGCCAGGTGCTGCAGACTGTTCTAATGCCCTCGCCAATTCGTTGATATATATGTTGAAGAGGGTGGGGCTTAAGCTGCATCCCTGTCTCACCCCACGACCCTGTGTGAAGAAATGTGTGTGTTTTTTGCCAATTTTAACCGCACACTTGTTGTTTGTGTACATGGATTTTATAATGCCGTATGTTTTTCCCCCAACACCACTTTCCATCAATTTGTATAGCAGACCCTCATGCCAAATTGAGTCGAAGGCTTTTTTGAAATCAACAAAGCATGAGAAGACTTTGCCTTTGTTTTGGTTTGTTTGGTTGTCAATTAGGGTGTGTAGGGTGAATACATGGTCTGTTGTACGGTAATTTGGTAAAAAGCCAATTTGACATTTGCTCAGTACATTGTTTTCATTGAGGAAATGTACGAGTCTGCTGTTAATGATAATGCAGAGTATTTTCCCAAGGTTACTGTTGACGCATATTCCACGGTAGTTATTGGGGTCAAATTTGTCTCCACTTTTGTGGATTGGGGTGATCAGTCCTTGGTTCCAAATATTGGGGAAGATGCCAGAGCTAAGGACGATGTTAAAGAGTTTTAGTATAGCCAATTGGAATTTGTTGTCTGTATATTTGATCATTTCATTAAGGATACCATCAACACCACAGGCCTTTTTGGGTTGGAGGGTTTTTATTTTGTCCTGTAACTCGTTCAAGGTAATTGGAGAATCCAGTGGGTTCTGGTAGTCTTTAATAGTTGATTCAAGGATTTGTATTTGATCATGTATATGTTTTTGCTCTTTATTCTTTGTTATAGAGCCAAAAAGATTGGAGAAGTGGTTTACCCATACATCTCCATTTTGGATAGATAATTCTTCGTGTTGTTGTTTGTTTAGTGTTTTCCAATTTTCCCAGAAGTGGTTAGAGTCTATGGATTCTTCAATTACATTGAGCTGATTTCTGACGTGCTGTTCCTTCTTTTTCCGTAGTGTATTTCTGTATTGTTTTAGTGATTCACCATAGTGAAGGCGTAGACTCAGGTTTTCCGGGTCTCTATGTTTTTGGTTGGACAGGTTTCTCAATTTATTTCTTAGATTTTTGCATTCGTCATCAAACCATTTGTCATTGTTGTTCATTTTCTTCGGTTTTCTATTTGAGATTTTTAGGTTTGATAGGGAAGCTGAGAGGTCAAATATACTGTTAAGATTTTCTACTGCCAAGTTTACACCTTCACTATTGCAGTGGAACGTTTTACCCAGGAAGTTGTCTAAAAGGGATTGAATTTGCTGTTGTCTAATTGTTTTTTGGTAGATTTCCAAACTGCATTCCTTCCATCTATAGCATTTCTTAATGTTACTCAGTTCCTTTGGCTTTGATGCCTCGTGATTGAGTATTGCTCTGTTCAAGTAGACTGTGATTTTGCTGTGGTCTGATAGGGGTGTCAGTGGGCTGACTGTGAACGCTCTGAGAGACTCTGGGTTGAGGTCAGTGATAAAGTAGTCTACAGTGCTACTGCCAAGAGATGAGCTATAGGTGAACCTACCATAGGAGTCCCCTCGAAGCCTACCATTGACTATGTACATACCCAGCGTGCGACAGAGCTGCAGGAGTTGTGACCCGTTTTTGTTGGTTATGTTGTCATAGTTGTGCCTAGGGGGGCATATGGGGGAGGGAATGCTGTCACCTCCAGGTAGGTGTTTGTCCCCCTGTGTGCTGAGGGTGTCAGGTTCTTGTCCAGTTCTGGCATTTAGGTCGCCACAGACTAATACATGTCCCTGGGCCTGGAAATGATTGATTTCCTCATTCAGGATGGAGAAGCTGTCTTCATTAAAGTATTGGGATTCTAGTGGGGGGATATAGGTAGCACACAGGAGGACATTTTTCTCTGTTAAGATAATTTCCTTTTGAATTTCTAGCCAAATGTAAAATGTTCCTGTTTTGATTAGTTTAATGGAGTGAGTTAGGTCTGCTCTATACCAAATTAGCATTCCCCCTGATTCCCTTCCCTGTTTCACACCTGGTAGTTTGGTGGATGGGACTACCAGTTCTCTGTAACCTAGAGGGCAACCAGTGGGTCCGTCTCCTCTGTACCAGGTTTCTTGCAGGATGACAATGTCTGCATTACCGATTTCTTTGGTGAAGTCCGGGTTCCTGCTCTTTAGGCCAAAGGCAGATGACCTCAGGCCTTGGATATTCCAGGATGATATAGTGAAGGCTTTTTGTTCCATAAAGTGTCCAATGTTGTTGGCCGTGTGGTTTGGCCTCAGGCCAGTAAGTGTGAGCAGAGCCTGCTGAGCATCTGGTACATGCCGTTGGCTTGGGCGAGTGTAAGAGTGGGGGTTGGGCCTGTTTGCCCGCTCACTACCTCACTACCTGGGCGGGCACTCTCTCTCTCTCTCTCTCTCTCTCTCTCTCTCTCTCTCTCTCTCTCTCTCTCTCTCTCTCTCTCAATTCAATTCAATTCAAGGGGCTTTATTGGCATGGGAAACATGTGTTAACATTGCCAAAGCAAGTGAGGTAGGTAATCTCTCTCTCTCTCTCTCTCTCTCTCTCTCTCTCTCTCTCTCTCTCTCTCTCTCTCTCTCTCTCTCTCTCTCTCTCTCTCTCTCTCTCTCTCTCTCTCTCTCTCTCTCTCTCTCTCTCTCTCTCTCTCTCTCATCCAACATGTCTACGCCTCCTATCCCGAAGGGAGCATCAAACAGCAGGAGCATCAGAATGGGGAAGCATCGTTCTCCGGTAGACGGACAGCCCCTTCTAATGTCTGCCGTTGGGAAGGTGAGGAACACCAGGGGGACGTGTTTGTACCCACATTTACCCAGCATGCCCCTGTTAATTATTCAGCCAAACCGTCAGCCCCCGCCAGCGAGCCGTGGTGGTGCCGCGATAGCGGGATGAGCTGCTAGACCAGTGTTTAATGTCTGGCAGTTTAGTACAGAGAAGAAAAGTCAAGCATTTGAGTCTTCTCTACATGATACTGCATGTTCAGTCGACTTAAGTCTTTCCTCTCTCTCTCTCTCTCTCTCTCTCTCTCTCTCTCTCTCTCTCTCTCTCTCTCTCTCTCTCTCTCTCTCTCTCTCTCTCTCTCTCTCTCTCTCTCTCTCTCTCTCTCTCTCTCTCGCTCTCTCTCTCTCTCAGTCTCTCTCGCTCTCTCACTCTCTCTCTCTTTTTCTCTCCCTCTCTCTCGCTCTCTCACTCTCTCTCTCTTTCTCTCTCCCTCACTCTCTGGCTCAGCTCTATACGGTGAGAGTATTTGTCACAACTGTTACACTATAAGATATGTGGGCTTATCTTGACATTTAAGGACATCAACACATCTATCCAAAACTCAATGCACTCAATTCAAACCCTCACACGAGGAGTAGCTGTTGATTAAGGACATGTTATAGAAAATAAAACACCAAAAATGTGTCTCTTTATAGTGAACTTCTTTTTAAAAGGGCCAGCAAATAGGGCTCTGGTTAAAAGTAGTGCACTATATAGGGAATAGGGCTCTGGTTAAAAGTAGTGCACTATATAGGGAATAGGGCTCTGGTTAAAAGTAGTGCACTATATAGGGAACAGGGCTCTGGTTAAAAGTAGTGCACTATATAGGGAATAGGGCTCTGGTTAAAAGTAGTGCACTATATAGGGAATAGGGCTCTGGTTAAAAGTAGTGCACTATATAGGGAATAGGGCTCTGGTTAAAAGTAGTGCACTATATAGGGAATAGGGGGCCATTTGACCTTCAGTGGTTGATGGGCTTTGGCTGTTAATCAGCAGTTATCTGGTGCTAAAAAAATCATGTTTATAACACGGACAAATCTGGGCGTTCAGCAGCCGTCCAGCCCCTGCACTTCCTGCCAAAACACTCCTCCAACACCTTCTGCGGTTTATTACTGAAGAGCACTCACACACACACACACACACACACACACACACACACACACACACACACACACACACACACACACACACACACACACACACACACACACACACACACACACACACACACACACACACACACACACACACACACACACACACACACACTCATACTCCATTGTTTCCCAAACTCGGTCCTGGGGTTCCCCTGGGTGCATGTTTTGTTTTTGCCGTAGCACTACCCAGCTGATTCAGATAAATACAGCTTGATGATGAGTTTATTTTAATCAGCTGTGTAGTGCTCGGGCAAAACGCGAAATGTGCACCCATGGAGGACCCCGGGACCGAGTTTGGGAAACACTGGTGTAAACATACACGCACCAATGTCCGCATGCAAACTCACATACCCACACACACACTCACACTCACACACATGCACATTCACACATCCCTCACCACCAACAAACATCCCCCACCCCCTCCATCCCTCCATCCTCACTCCAAACCCAATCTATCTGCAGCAGCCCACTACTGTCATAAAGGAGAGAGGAAAACGTGTGTGTGTGTGTGTGTGTGTGTGTGTGTGTGTGTGTGTGTGTGTGTGTGTGTGTGTGTGTGTGTGTGTGTGTGTGTGTGTGTGTGTGTGTGTGTGTGTGTGTGTGTGTGTGTGTGTGTGTGTGTGGTGCCTGTGTGTGTAGTAAAGCAGGCCCTCCACCTCCATTGCTAATCCATGCTGACATGTCCTGTCTCTAACAGTATGATTAATGTGAAGCTCAGACCGCGACCAACGGGACGCATTTAATGTCATCCGGCTACAATATCACCATCACACACCATCACCCACCTACAGCCACTATCACCCACCATCACCCACCATCACCCACCTACAGCCACTATCACCCACCATCACCCACCATCACCCACCTACAGCCACTATCACCCACCATCACCCACCCTCAGCCACCATCACACACCATCACACACCATCACCCACCTACAGCCACTATCACCCACCATCACCCACCCTCAGCCACCATCACACACCATCACCCACCATCACACACCATCACCCACCTACAGCCACCATCCCACACCATCACCCACCCTCAGTCACCATCACACACCATCACCCACCTACAGCCACCATCAGTCACCATCACCCACCCTCAGCCACCATCAGCCACCATCCCCCCACAGTCACCATCACACACCATCACCCACCTACAGCTACAGCGACTATCACCCTCCATCACCCACCATCCCTCACCATCAGCCACCATCAGTCACCATCACCCACCATCCCCCACCTACAGCCACTATCACCCACCATCACCCACCATCACCCACTCTCAGCCACCATCAGACACCATCAGCCACCATCCCCCACCTACAGCCACTATCACCCACCATCACCCACCATCCCTCACCATCAGCCACCATCACCCCCATCACCCACCATTACCCACCATCCCCCACCCTCAGACACCATCACCCCATCACCCACCATCCCCCACCATCCCCCACCTACAGCCACTATCACCCACCATCCCCCACCCTCAGACACCATCACCCCCATCACCCCATCACCCCCATCACCCACCATCCCTCAGCATCAGCCCCCATCACCCCCATCACCCACCATCACCCACCATCCCCCACCCTCAGACACCATCACCCCCATCACCCACCATCACCCCATCACCACCATCACCCCCATCACCCATCATCCCCCACCATCACCCCCATCACCCACCATCACCCACCATCCCCCACCCTCAGACACCATCACCCACCATCCCCCACCTACAGCTACTATCACCCACCATCACCCACCATCCCCCCACCATCAGCCACCATCAGCCACCATCAGCCACCATCAGCCACCATCCCCCCACCATCAGCCACCATCCCCCCACCATCAGCCACCATCAGCCACCATCAGCCACCATCAGCCACCATCAGCCACCATCCCCCCACCATCAGCCACCATCCCCCCACCATCAGCCACCATCAGCCACCATCAGCCACCATCCCCCCACCATCAGCCACAATCAGCCACCATCAGCCACCATCACCCACCATCAGCCACCATCAGCCACCATCCCCCCACCATCAGCCACCATCAGCCACCGTCAGCCACCATCAGCCACCATCAGCCACCATCCCCCCCACCATCACCCACCATCAGCCACCATCAGCCCACCATCAGCCACCATCAGCAACCATCAGCCACCGTCCCCCCACCATCAGCCACCATCAGCCCCGCTGCCCACAAATGAGAGTAGTGTGCACATGTCATAAATCCTGTGGCATGTTGTCCATTTCCATTAGTATCTATGGATTATTTATTCTCAGGTGAAAACATGGTTGTTTATTTTTTATGTGGCGCTCATAAATCTATCTATCACTCTGAAGGAAGGAGAGGGGGGGAGGAAAAAGAGAGGAGGGGGAGAGACAGGGAGGGGGAGGCAAAGAGAGAGAGAGATTTGTGACCTGTTGCCACAAGAAAAGGGCAACCAGTGAAGAACAAACACCATTGTAAATACAACCCATATTTATGTTTATTTATTTTCCCTTTCGTACTTATCCATTTGCACATCCTTACAACACTGTATATAAACATAATATGACATTTGAAATGTCTTTATTCTTTTGGAACTTCTGTGAGCGTAATGTTTACTGTTCATTTTTATTGTTTATTTCAGTTTTATTTATTATCTACATCAGTTGCTTTGGCAATGTTAACATATGTTTCCCACGCCAATAAAGCCCCTTGAATTGAATTGAGATAAAGAGAGATTGATGGAGTGGATTGTGTTGACTCAAAGTCTGAGACGCTTTTACCTTACCTTTAGTTCCCTATTGACTTTTTTGTCACTTTAATTTGGGTTGCCTCTCCCTGACAATATCCTCTTCATCTAATGGTTACTAATCTCACGTTGAAAAGTAGGAGGAAATCCCTTGACATTTGCCAGCTAATTCAACATTGTTCTCAAGTCGAGGTGAACCAAAAGGTTTTTTGGGCTGTTCCCTCAAATGGCACACTATTCCCTTTCTAGTGCACTACTTTTGACCAGGGCCAATATAGGACATAGGGTGCAATTTGGAACACACCTGGACTGATATGGAGTACTTGGCGCAAACTGCGTAGCCTTTAATTCCTTTCCCTCGACTCCCCAAGCCCCTGAGTATTTTACCATTGGCATTTGCTCAGCGTTCCATGCTAACACACAACTTAATCAGAATGGATGGTTCAATTTCAACCGGTGCAACATCCCCGTCCCACGCTGTCGTCTCATATAATACAGGACCGCAAAGGTGTAAACCTCAGTAGATACGAGAGAAAATGATTCTATGAAAGCTGTTGCCAAGATACAGTGGAGAAAGATAGAGGGGGCGAGGAGCTGAATAGAGCAGGAGAGGAAGACGAGAGAAGAAGAGAAGTTCAGTAGCTGAGAGAAGTTTAACTAGCTAGCTTCCCTGGGCTGGCATCATTAGCGACATTACCCCATCGTCACCCTTGTCATTCTCTCTCTATATACCATTCCCCTAGCCAAGAAAAGCTTTTGAACAGTCGTGGTGTGGAATGCAGCTTGTTAGTCAACGCCCCGGCAGTAGACAGACTGAGACACCATGACAGATGGACTGTTTAAACACTCACTCCTCACCATGTCATCTTGTTTAATGAAAGGCAATCAGTCTGCTTCCTTGTTTTAACAGACATTAAACCAGAGAGAGAGAGAGAAGTCTTGACATTTAGGAAACAATCACAGGCATAGTCGAATGTCAAGGACACATTGTCAAAGTATTGAGCGTTTCTCTGTGTAGGATAAGAGTTCTTGTCTAGTGATTATAGAGGGTCATAGAATTGGCCACTCTCAGTAGAAATTGATATCAAAGGCTTGTCCTTTAACTTGAGGTCTATTTCTAATAGAAACACAATGGCTGTGAATAAATCATGGCTATTCACCTTTTCTCCAGCTGTGTCTGTACTAGAGCACGTTGTCTGTGCGTGTGTCTGTCTGTGTGTACGTGTGTGTGTGTTATTGTCCCTGTGCCCCTGGAAATGTCAGCCACACACTCCACTGACCCCACTGGCGATGGGAAAAGGTAGAGAGGGACAGGTACAGGGGGACAGTCAGAGGAGGACAGTCAGAGGGGGACAGTCAGAGGGGGACAGTCGGAGGGGGACAGTCGGAGGGGGACAGTCAGAGGAGGACAGTCAGAGGGGGACAGTCAGAGGGGGACAGGTACAGGGGGACAGTCAGAGGAGGACAGTCAGAGGAGGACAGTCAGAGGGGGACAGTCGGAGGGGGACAGTCGGAGGGGGACAGTCGGAGGGGGACAGTCGGAGGGGGACAGTCAGAGGGGGACAGTCAGAGGGAACAGGCAGAGGGGGACATGTATAGGGGACATGTATAGGGGACAGATAGAGGGGAACAGGCAGAGGGGGACAGTCAGAGGAGGACAGTCAGAGGGGGACATGTAGAGTGGGAAAGGTAGAGGGAACAGGTAGAGGGGACAGGTAGAGGGGACAGGTAGAGGGAACAGGTAGAGGGAACAGGTAGAGGGAACAGGTAGAGGGAACAGGTAGAGGGAACAGATAGAGGGAACAGATAGAGGGGACAGGTAGAGGGGACAGGTAGAGGGAACAGGTAGAGGGAACAGATAGAGGGAACAGGTAGAGGGAACAGTTAGAGGGAACAGTTAGAGGGAACAGGTAGGGGGGACAGGTAGAGGGGAGGGGACAGATAGAGGGAAAAGGTAGAGGGGACAGATAGAGGGAACAGATAGAGGGGAACAGTTAGAGGGAACAGTTAGAGGGAACAGGTAGGGGGGACAGGTAGAGCAAACAGATAGAGGGGACAGGTAGAGGGAACAGATAGAGGGAACAGATAGATTGAACAGATAGAGGGAACAGATAGTGGGAACAGATAGAGGGAACAGGTAGAGGGAACAGGTAGAGGGAACAGGTAGAGGGAACAGGTAGAGGGGCCAGGTAGAGGGGAACAGTTAGAGGGAACAGGTAGGGGGGACAGATAGAGGGAACAGATAGAGGGGACAGGTAGAGAGAACAGATAGAGGGAACAAATAGAGGGAACAGATAGAGGGGACAGGTAGATGGGACAGGTAGAGGGGACAGGTAGAGGGGACAGGTAGAGGGGACAGGTAGAGGGAACAGGTAGAGGGAACAGGTAGAGGGGACAGGTAGAGGGGACAGGTAGAGGGAACAGATAGAGGGGAACAGTTAGAGGGAACAGGTAGAGGGGAGGGGACAGGTAGAGGGGACAGATAGAGGGAACAGATAGAGGGGAGGGGTCAAGTAGAGGGAACAACTAGAGGGGGACAGGCAGAGGGGGACAGGCAGGGAACAACTAGAGGGGGATAGGCAGAGGGGGACAGAGAGAGGGAACAGGTAGAGGGAACAGATAGAGGGAAAAGGTAGAGGGGACAGATAGAGGGAACAGATAGAGGGGACAGATAGAGGGGAACAGTTAGAGGGAACAGGTAGGGGGACAGGTAGAGCAAACAGATAGAGGGGACAGGTAGAGGGGACATATAGAGGGAACAGATAGAGGGAACAAATAGAGGGAACAGATAGAGGGAACAGATAGTGGGAACAGATAGAGGGAACAGATAGAAGGGACAGGTAGATGGGACAGGTAGTTGGGACAGGTAGAGGGAACAGATAGAGGGGAACAGTTAGAGGGAACAGGTAGAGGGGACAGGTAGAGGGAACAGGTAGAGGGAACAGATAGAGGGGAGGGGTCAAGTAGAGGGAACAACTATAGGGGGACAGGCAGAGGGGGACAGGCAGGGAACAACTAGAGGGGACAGGTAGAGGGAACAGGTAGAGGGGGACAGGTAGAGTGGGAAAGGTAGAGGGAACAGGTAGGGGACATGTAGAGGGAACAGGTAGAGCGAACGGAGAGGGGACAGGTAGAGGGGACAGATAGAGGGGACAGGTAGAGGGGACAGGTAGAGGGAGACAGGTCGAGGGGACAAGTAAAGGAACAGATAGAGGGGGACAGGTAGAGGGGACATATAGAGGGAACAGATAGAGGGAACAAATAGAGGGAACAGATAGAGGGAACAGATAGTGGGAACAGATAGTGGGAACAGATAGAAGGGACAGGTAGATGGGACAGGTAGTTGGGACAGGTAGAGGGAACAGATAGAGGGGAACAGATAGAGGGGAACAGATAGAGGGGAACAGGTAGAGGGAACAGGTAGAGGGAACAGATAGAGGGGAGGGGTCAAGTAGAGGGAACAACTATAGGGGGACAGGCAGAGGGGGACAGGCAGGGAACAACTAGAGGGGACAGGTAGAGGGAACAGGTACAGGGGGACAGGTAGAGTGGGAAAGGTAGAGGGAACAGAGAGGGGACATGTAGAGGGAACAGGTAGAGCGAACGGAGAGGGGACAGGTAGAGGGGACAGATAGAGGGGACAGATAGAGGGGACAGGTAGAGGGGACAGGTAGAGGGAGACAGGTCGAGGGGACAGGTGAAGGAACAGATAGAGGGGGACAGGTAGAGGGAACAGATAGAGGGGACAGGTAGAGGGGACAGGTAGATGGGACAGGTAGAGGGGACAGGTAGAGGGGACAGATAGAGGGGACAGATAGAGGGGACAGGTAGAGGGGACAGGTAGAGGGAGACAGGTCGAGGGGACAGGTGAAGGAACAGATAGAGGGGGACAGGTAGAGGGAACAGATAGAGGGAGCAGGTAGCGGGAACAGGTAGAGCGAACGGAGAGGGGACAGGTAGAGGGGACAGATAGAGGGGACAGGTAGAGGGGACAGGTAGAGGGGACAGGTAGAGGGGAAAGGTAGAGGGGACAGATAGAGGGAACAGATAGAGGGGACAGGTAGACGGGACAGGTAGAGGGAACAGATAGAGGGGAGGGGACAAGTAGAGGGAGCAACTAGAGGGGGACAGGCAGAGGGGGACAGGCAGGGAACAACTAGAGAGGGACAGGCAGAGGGGGACAGGTAGAGTGGGAAAGGTAGAGGGAACAGGTAGAGGGAACAGGTAGAGGGAACAGAGAGGGGACAGGTAGAGGGAACAGGTAGAGGGGACAGGTAGAGGGAACAGATAGAGGGAACAGATAGAGGAACAGATAGAGGGGACAGGTAGAGGGGACAGGTAGAGCAAACAGATAGAGGGGACAGGTAGAGGGAACAGATAGAGGGGACAGGTTGAGCAAACAGATAGAGGGGACAGGTAGAGGGGAACAGTTAGAGGGGACAGGTAGAGGGGACAGGTAGAGGGGAGGGGACAGGTAGAGGGAACAGGTATTGGGGACTGATAGAGGGAACAGGTAGAGGGGACAGGTAGAGGGAACAGATAGAGGGGAGGGGACAGGTAGAGAGAACAGGTAGAGGGAACATGTATTGGGGACAGATAGAGGGGAGGGGACAGGTATTGTGGACAGGTAGAGGGGGATAGGTAGCGGGAACATGTAGAGGGGGACAGATAGAGGGAACAGGTAGAGGGGGACAGGTAGAGGGAACAGGTAGAGGGGGACAGGTAGAGAGGAAAAGGTAGAGGGAACAGGTAGAGGGGGACAGGTAGACGGGGACAGGTAGAGAGGAAAAGGTAGAGGGAACAGGTAGAGGGGAACAGGTAGAGGGGGACAGGTAGAGAGGAAAAGGTAGAGGGAACAGGTAGAGGGGGACAGGTAGAGGGAACAGGTAGAGGGGGACAGGTAGAGAGGAAAAGGTAGAGGGAACATTAGAGGGGGACAGGTAGACAGGGACAGGTAGAGAGGAAAAGGTAGAGGGAACAGGTAGAGGGGGACAGAAAGAGGGAACAGGTAGAGGGGGACAGATAGAGGGAACAGGTAGAGGGGACAGGTAGAGGGGGACAGATAGAGAGAACAGGTAGAGGGGGACAGGTAGAGGGGGACAGGTAGAGAGGAAAAGGTAGAGGGAACAGGTAGAGGGGGACAGGTAGAGGGGGACAGGTAGAGAGGAAAAGGTAGAGGGAACAGGTAGAGGGTTACAGGTAGAGGTACACACACACAACGCACACACACACACACGCACACGCACACGCACACGCACACGCACACGCACACACACACACGCGTATAAGTGAGTACAGCAGGGGAACACCGTGTTGAAAAACACCTCCATTTAAATAGAATTAGAGAGAACAGACAGCAGATAGAGATAGAGAGAGAGAACAGACAGCAGAGAGATAGTGAGAGAACAGACAGCGGAGAGAGATAGAGAGAGAACAGACAGCAGAGAGAGAGGGAGAGAGAGAACAGACAGCAGAGATATAGAGAGAGAACAGACAGCAGAGAGAGATAGAGAGAGAACAGACAGCAGATAGAGATAGAGAGAGAGAACAGACAGCAGAGAGATAGTGAGAGAACAGACAGCGGAGAGAGATAGAGAGAGAGAACATACAGCAGAGAGAGATAGAGTGAGAGAACAGACAGCAGAGAGAGAGAGAGAGAACAGACAGCAGAGAGATAGAGAGAGAGAACAGACAGCAGAGAGAGATAGAGAGAACAGACAGCAGATAGAGATAGAGAGAGAGAACAGACAGCAGATAGAGATAGAGAGAGAACAGACAGCAGATAGAGAGAGAGAACAGACAGCAGAGAGATAGTGAGAGAACAGACAGCGGAGAGAGATAGAGAGAGAGAACAGACAGCAGAGAGAGACAACATACAGCAGAGAGAGATAGAGTGAGAGAACAGACAGCAGAGAGAGAGAGAGAACAGACAGCAGAGAGAGAGAGAGAGAACAGACAGCAGAGAGATAGAGAGAGAGAACAGACAGCAGAGAGAGATAGAGAGAACAGACAGCGGAGAGAGATAGAGAGAGAGAACATACAGCAGAGATAGATAGAGAGAGAGAACAGACAGCAGAGAGATAGTGAGAACAGACAGCAGATAGAGATAGAGAGAGAGAACAGACAGCAGATAGAGATAGAGAGAGAGAACATACAGCAGAGAGGTCAGACATACCTCAGATACAGTTAAAGGACTGGTGTGTAGCTAGCTACTTATGAATTAGTATTATTAATTACTGTGTCATATCTGTGACACTTGGCCCTGGGTGGAGGACTGCATCAGAGCAGCGGGGCTCGGCATGCCTCAGGGTACAGTATTTGAACGGTGGGATTTCACTGAAGAAGACTGAATAATCATTACTCTCAACGAGAGCAGACAGGCAAGCAATGTTCCCTCCAATTTCTGCTGAGTGCAAACTTGAAGCGCACCTTTACTGTGAACACCGAGGCTGTACCCGCTTTAAGTTATAGTTTCAGACAGTGTTCAAGCAGGTGACTTGGTGACTAAAAAACAGCTTGGAGTTAGCCTGGATTGTAAACTGTCATGGTCAATACATGTTGATACAACAGTATCTAAGATGGGGAGAAGTCTGTCCATAATAAAGTGCTGCTCTGCCGTCTTAACACTATCAACAAGGCAGGTCCTTCAAAACCTAGTTTTGTCGCACCTGGACTACTGTTCAGTCGTGTAGTCAGGTGACACAAAGAGGGTCCTCAGAAAATTACAATTGGCGCAGAACAGGGCAGCACGGCTGGCCCTTAAATGTACACGGAGAGCTAACATTAATAACATGCTTATCAATCTCTCCTGGCTCGAAATGGAGGAGAGATTGACTTCATCACTACTTGTTTTTGTATGAAGTGTTGACATGTCGAATACACCGAGGTGTTTGTTTAAAACTTCTTTGGGATAGGGGGGCGCTGTTTTCACTTTGGGAAAAAATCGTTCCCAATTTAAACGGCCTCGTACTCTATTCTAGATCGTACAATATGCATATTATTATTACTATTGGATAGAAAACACTCTCAAGTTTCTAAAACCGTTTGAATTATATCTGTGAGTAAAACAGAACTCATTTTGCAGCAAACTTCCTGTCAGGAAGTGAAAAATCTGAAATCGAGGATCTGTTCCAGGGCCTTGCTATTCATTTGCTTGAAACCTATGGATATACATGCACTTCATACGCCTTCCACTAGATGTCAAGAGGCAGTGAGAGGTGGAATGGGGTGTCTAGCTTGATCTGAGGTCGAACAAGAGCTCTTGGAATGACGTGACCCCAAATTTATTTTGTTCAGCAAGGCGCGGGAAGGAACCCTGGATTGCCTTCTGAAAAGCTTTCGTTATAGACGGCTAATATCTCCGGCTTTGATTTTACTTGATACATGTGATAATATCATCGTAAAGTATGTTTTTTCAATATAGTTTTATCAGATTATTGAACGTTTATCGGGAGATTTGGCGTTTCCTGCGTTTGGTGAAGATGGACAACTTCGTGCCACTTGGCTAGCTTTGGTTGCTAATTCGACAGGAGAAGAGGACATTCTAACACCAAACAACGATTATTCTGGACAAAGGACTCCTTGTACAACATTCTGATGGAAGCTCAGCAAAAGTAGAAACCATTTATGATGTTATTTCGTATTTCTGTGGAAAATGTTTAGTACTATTTTCCGCCCTCATTGCAGGCGCTGTCTCTCTATAACGTAAGCTGTATGTCGTACTAAAGTTATTTTTAGAATTCTAACACGGCGATTGCATTAAGAACTAGTGTATCTTTCATTTGCTGTACAACATGTATTTTTTAGTAAAGTTTATGATGAGTTCTTTGATTAGATTAGGTGAGTGTCAGAAATATATCCGGATAATTTTGTGTAGTTTGGCTACGTATTCACATTGTAAAACCACGATTTGTACCGCTAAATATGCACATTTTCAAAACATATATGTATTGTGTAACACAATGTTATAGGACTGTCATCTGATGAAGTTTATCAAGGTTAGTGAATAAATGTATATCTTTTCCTGTTTTTTTGCGATCGCTACCTTTGCGCTGAATGAATGCGGTTGGCTATTGTAGTAAGCTAATATAATGCTATATTGTGTTTTCGCTGTAAAACATTTAAAAAAGAATGTGAAATATTGGCTGGATTCACAAGATGTTTGTCTTTCATTTGCTGTACACCATGTATTTTTCATAAATGTTTTATGATGAGTATTTAGGTATTTCACGTTGCTCTCTGTAGTTATTCTAGCTGCTTTGGTGATATTTGTGATTGTAGCTGCAATGTAAAACTATGATTTATACCTGAAATATGCACATTTTTCGAACAAAACATAGATTTATTGTATAACATGTTATAAGACTGTCATCTGATGAAGTTGTTTCTTGGTTAGTGACTAATTCTATCTCTATTTGGGGGTTTTGTGCAAGCTACCTCTGCTGTGAAAGAAATGTCTGTGCTTTTTTGTATTTGGTGGTGAGCTAACATAAATATACGTGGTGTTTTCGCTGTAAAACATTTAAAAAATCGGACATGTTGGCTGGATTCACAAGATGTTTATCTTTCATTTGCTGTAAAACATTTAAAAAATCGGACATGTTGGCTGGATTCACAAGATGTTTATCTTTCATTTGCTGTATTGGACTTGTTAATGTGTGAAAGTTAAATATTTCCCAAAAATATTTTTTGAATTTCGCGCCACCAGAAGCCTTTTCAGTGGAATGTGGGGGGGGGTTCCGCTAGCGGAACCCAGGGGCTAGACAGGTTAAACAACTAGCACACAGCTCAGACACCCATGCATACCCCACAAGACATGCCACCAGAGGTCTGTTTAAACTACTAGCACACAGCTCAGACACCCATCCATACCCCACAAGACATGCCACCAGAGGTCTGTTTAAACTACTAGCACACAGCTCAGACACCCATCCATACCCCACAAGACATGCCACCAGAAGTCTCTTCACGGTCCCCAAGTCCAGAACAGACTATGGGAGGCACACAGTACTGCATAGAGCCATGGCTACATGGAACTCTATTCCACATCAGGTAACTGATGCAGGCAGTAGAATTAAGGCCAGAGGAGGTGTGGTCTATGGCCAATATTCTACGGCTAAGGGCTGTTCTTATGCACGGCGCAAAGTGGAGTGCCTGGACACAGCATTTAGCCGTGTTATATTGGTCATATATCACAAACCCCCGAGGTGCCTTACTGCTATAATAAACTGGTTACCAACGTAATTAGAACAGTAAAAATAAATGTTTTGTCATACCCGGGGTATACGGTCTGATATACCACGGCTGTCAGCCAGTCAGCATTCAGGCTCTAACCACCCAGTTTATAATCAGATTTAAAAAACAGATACAAATACACCTTATGGAACAGCGTGGACTGTGAAGAGACACACACACACTAGCACACACACTCTACACACACATACATTGTGATATTGTTGTATGGTGGTATTATACATTTTGTATTGTAGATACGTAGTGGTGTAATAATGTTATATGATGTACTGTTTAATCTTTTGTTTTATGTGTGATGTAAGTGCCTTAATGTGTTTGGACCCCAGGAAGAGTAGCTACTGCCTTGGTAGGAACAAATGGGGATCCATAATAAACCCCAGGAAGAGTAGCTGCTGCCTTGGTAGGAACTAATGGGGATCCATAATAAACCCCAGGAAGAGTAGCTGCTGCCTTAGTAGGAACTAATGGGGATCCATAATAAACCCCAGGAAGAGTAACTGCTGCCTTGGCAGGAACTAATGGGGATCCATAATAAACCCCAGGAAGAGTAGCTGCTGCCTTGGCAGGAACTAATGAGGATCCATAATAAACCCCAGGAAGAGTAGCTGCTGCCTTGGCAGGAACTAATGGGGATCCATAATAAACCCCAGGAAGAGTAGCTGCTGCCTTGGCAGGAACTAATGGGGATCCATAATAAACCCCAGGAAGAGTAGCTGCTGCCTTGGCAGGAACTAATGGGGATCCATAATAAACCCCAGGAAGAGTAGCTGCTGCCTTGGCAGGAACTAATGGGGATCCATAATAACCCCAGGAAGAGTAACTGCTGCCTTGGCAGGAACTAATGGGGATCCATAATAAACCCCAGGAAGAGTAGCTGCTGCCTTGGCAGGAACTAATGAGGATCCATAATAAACCCCAGGAAGAGTAGCTGCTGCCTTGGCAGGAACTAATGGGGATCCATAATAAACCCCAGGAAGAGTAGCTGCTGCCTTGGCAGGAACTAATGGGGATCCATAATAAACCCCAGGAAGAGTAGCTGCTGCCTTGGCAGGAACTAATGGGGATCCATAATAAACCCCAGGAAGAGTAGCTGCTGCCTTGGCAGGAACTAATGGGGATCCATAATAAACCCCAGGAAGAGTAGCTGCTGCCTTGGTAGGAACTAATGGGGATCCATAATAAACCCCAGGAGGAGTAGCTGCTGCCTTGGAAGGAACTAATGGGGATCCATAATAAACCCCAGGAAGAGTAGCTGCTGCCTTGGTAGGAACTAATGGGGATCCATAATAAACCCCAGGAAGAGTAGCTGCTGCCTTGGCAGAAACTAATGGGATCCATAATAAACTCCAGGAAGAGTAGCTGCTGCCTTGGCAGGAACTAATGGGGATCCATAATAAACCCCAGGAAGAGTAGCTGCTGCCTTGGCAGAAACTAATGGGGATCCATAATAAACCCCAGGAAGAGTAGCTGCTGCCTTGGTAGAAACTAATGGGGATCCATAATAAACCCCAGGAGGAGTAGCTGCTGCCTTGGAAGGAACTAATGGGGATCCATAATAAACCCCAGGAAGAGTAGCTGCTGCCTTGGTAGGAACTAATGGGGATCCATAATAAACCCCAGGAAGAGTAGCTGCTGCCTTGGCAGAAACTAATGGGGATCCATAATACACCCCAGGAAGAGTAGCTGCTGCCTTGGCAGAAACTATTGGGATCCATAATAAATACAAATACTTGTCCTTCAGACAAGGTGACTGAAAATGTTGTTTTGTTGTTTGATGCAAGAAACCACTTTACAAAATGCGTTATTATTCACATAGCATATTGCAGAGAATCAGACAAAATATACTACACTGCCCCTTTAAGATAAACTAAAATCTCTTTACCCGCTTTTAAACGATGTCTAGAAATGTACACGTTTTGTGCTCTTGTAGGAAGCAATCACTCCCCTATTGCTGACTACAAATGATCTATAACTGGGCTAATAACTCACTAACTAGCAAAGGATATGAACAAATGTGCACACATGACTACATGATCTGAATAGCACAGATCCATATATGGCAATGGTCTATTTGTCATATAGGCCTATTGCAGCTCTGATTGGTTATGCCATACTGGTCTGTGTAGAGTACAGGGCTGAGTCGTGCATGTCAATACAATAGAATCCTACTCTGATGCGTTCTACCTACAACAACGTCTCATAGTTAGTTTTGTTAATTTGATAGAATGTGATAGAATGTGATGTGAACTGTTAGAATGTGTTAGAATGTGATGTGAACTGTTAGAATGTGTTGGAATGTGATGTGAACTGTTAGAATGTGATAGAATGTGATGTGAACTGTTAGAATGTGTTAGAATGTGATGTGAACTGTTAGAATGTGTTGGAATGTGATGTGAACTGTTAGAATGTGATAGAATGTGATGTGAACTGTTAGAATGTGTTAGAATGTG
Organism: Salvelinus alpinus; assembly: GCF_045679555.1. NCBI lineage: Eukaryota > Metazoa > Chordata > Actinopteri > Salmoniformes > Salmonidae > Salvelinus > Salvelinus alpinus. The sequence goes on along the minus strand of NC_092093.1, from coordinate 14,091,418 downwards.
ATGTGAACTGTTAGAATGTGTTGGAATGTGATGTGAACTGTTAGAATGTGATGTGAACTGTTAGAATGTGTTAGAATGTGATGTGAACTGTTAGAATGTGATAGAATGTGATGTGAACTGTTATAATGTGATAGAATGTGAGGTGAACTGTTAGAATGTGATAGAATGTGATGTGAACTGTTAGAATGTGATGTGAACTGTTAGAATGTGATAGAATGTGATGTGAACCGTTAGAATGTGTTAGAATGTGATGTGAACTGTTAGAATGTGATAGAATGTGATGTGAACTGTTAGAATGTGTTAGAATGTGATGTGAACTGTTAGAATGTGAGAGAATGTGATGTGAACTGTTAGAATGTGTTAGAATGTGATGTGAACTGTTAGAATGTGTTAGAATGTGATGTGAACTGTTAGAATGTGTTAGAATGTGATGTGAACTGTTAGAATGTGATATGAACTGTTAGAATGTGATGTGAACTGTTAGAATGTGATAGAATGTGATGTGAAGTTTGGCTTCAGGGGGAGATGAGTGATCAAAGACAATGCTATGTGCAGCGACAAGGTTGGACGTTATGACATCACCCGCACACATACTGCTCATCACCCACACACATTCTGATCATCACCCGCACAAATCCTGCTCATCACCCACACACATCCTGCTCATCACCCGCACACATCCTGCTCATCACCCACACACATACTGCTCATCACCCACACACATACTACTCATCACCCACACACATACTGCCCATCACCCATGCACATCCTGGCCATCACCCACACACATCCTGCTCATCACCCGCAGACATACTGCTCATCACCCACACACATACTGCCCATCACCCACACACATACTGCTCATCACCCACACACATACTGTGCATCACCCACACACATACTGCTCATCACCCACACACATACTGCTCATCACCCGCACACATCCTGCTCATCACCCACACACATCCTGCTCATCACCCGCACACATCCTGCTCATCACCCACACACATACTGCTCATCACCCACACACATACTGCTCATCACCCACACACATACTGCTCATCACCCACACACATACTGCTCATCACCCACACACATACTGCTCATCACCCACGCACATCCTGCTCATCACCCACACACATCCTGCTCATCACCCACACACATACTGTGCATCACCCACACACATACTGCTCATCACCCACACACATACTGCTCATCACCCGCACACATCCTGCTCATCACCCACACACATCCTGCTCATCACCCACACACATACTGCTCATCACCCATGCACATCCTGGCCATCACCCACACACATCCTGCTCATCACCCGCAGACATACTGCTCATCACCCACACACATACTGCCCATCACCCACACACATACTGCCATCACCCACACACATACTGTGCATCACCCACACACATACTGCTAATCACCCACACACATACTGCTCATAACCCGCACACATCCTGCTCATCACCCACACACATCCTGCTCATCACCCGCACACATCCTGCTCATCACCCACACACATCCTGCTCATCACCCACACACATACTGCTCATCACCCACACACATACTGCTCATCACCCACACACATACTGCTCATCACCCACACACACACTGATCATCACCCACACACATACTACTCATCACCCATGAACATACTACTCATCACCCATGAACAACCTGCTCATCACCCACACACATACTGTGCATCACCCACACACATACTGCTCATCACCCACACACATACTGCTCATCACCCGCACACATCCTGCTCATCACCCACACACATCCTGCTCATCACCCACACACATCCTGCTCATCACCCGCACACATCCTGCTCATCACCTACACACAAACTGCTCATCACCCACACACATACTGCTCATCACCCGCACACATACTGCTCATCACCCACACACATCCTGCTCATCACCCGCACACGTCCTGCTCATCACCCACACACATACTGCTCATCACCCACACACATACTGCTCATCACCCGCACACATACTGCTCATCACCCGCACACATACTGCTCATCACCCACACACATACTGCCCATCACCCACACACATACCGTGCATCACCCGCAGACATACTGCTCATCACCCACACACAGATACTGTGCATTCCATTATTCAAGACACATGCACGTACACAGAGACACACACACAACCAAACACACAAACGCAACCACACACACACACACAATCACACATAATCACACACACACACACACACACACACACACACACACACACACACACACACACACACACACACACACACACACACACACACACACACACACACACACACACACACACACACACACACACACACACACAACCACAAACATAACCTATGGCTGACGGGCTTTGCCTACTGCCAGAGTTTTTGACCACAGTGGTGATTCTGCAGGAGGGAACATTGACCTCTGTTCTAGCAGATTGGATTGGTTCTCCCAGCAGGATGCTGGCTGGCTGCCCAGACTAGGATCCAGTCTGCAGTAACAGGACCGTGGATAGCCTCCACTAAAGGTCAGAGCTCAGAGGATGTAGTTGGATGATACTTTAGTACTGGAATAAAGTCTCCTGTTGGTTCATGGTTTAGTGGAAAGGGGTTTGTGTGTGTGTGTGTGTGTGTGTGTGTGTGTGTGTGTGTGTGTGTGTGTGTGTGTGTGTGTGTGTGTGTGTGTGTGTGTGTGTGTGTGTGTGTGTGTGTGTGTGTGTGTGTGTGTGTGTGTGTGTGTGTGTGTGTGTGTGTGCACTTCATTCCTACATTATCAGGACCCCACTGTCCTACATTTCACCTTAATGTCCTGAAACGTTAGAAAAACAATAACTGTTTTGAAAAGCCAGGACTTTTTGGGGATCCTGAATTGATTTTTAAATTTAAGGGTTAGGATTAGGATTAGGATTGTGGGGTTAGGTTTAGGATTGTGGGGTTAGGGTTAGGTTTAGGATTGTGGGGTTAGGGTTAGGTTTAGGATTGTGGGGTTATGGTTAGTTTTAGGTTTGTGGGGTTAGGTTTAGGATTGTGGGGTTAGGTTTAGGATTGTGGGGTTATGGTTAGGTTTAGGATTGTGGGGTTATGGTTAGGTTTAGGATTGTGGGGTTAGGGTTAGGTTTAGGATTAGAAGTGTGGGGTTAGGGTTAGGTTTAGGATTGTGGGGTTAGGGTTAGGTTTAGGATTGTGGGGTTATGGTTAGGTTTAGGATTGTGAGGTTATGGTTAGGTTTAGGATTACGAGTGTGGGGTTAGGGTTAGGTTTAGGATTGTGGGGTTATGGTTAGGTTTAGGATTAGGAGTGTGGGGTTAGGGTTAGGTTTAGGATTGTGGGGTTATGGTTAGGTTTAGGATTGTGGGGTTAGGGTTAGGTTTAGGATTAGGAGTGTAGGGTTAGGGTTAGGTTTAGGATTGTGGGGTTAGGGTTAGGTCTAGGATTGTTGGGTTAGGGTTAGGTTTAGGATTGTGGGGTTATGGTTAGGTTTAGGATTGTGGGGTTAGGGTTAGGTTTAAGATTGTGGGGTTAGGGTTAGGTTTAGGATTGTGGGGTTATGGTTAGGTTTATGATTGTGGGGTTAGGGTTAGGTTTAGGAGTGTGGGGTTAGGGTTAGGTTTAGGATTGTGGGGTTAGGGTTAGGTTTATGATTGTGGGGTTAGGGTTAGGTTTAGGATTGTGGGGTTATGGTTAGGTTTAGGATTGTGGGGTTATGGTTAGGTTTATGATTGTGGGGTTATGGTTAGGTTTAGGATTGTGGGGTTATGGTTAGGTTTAGGATTGTGGGGTTAGGGTTAGGTTTATGATTGTGGGGTTAGGGTTAGGTTTAGGATTGTGGGGTTAGGGTTAGGTTTAGGATTAGGAGTGTGGGGTTAGGGTTAGGTTTAGGATTGTGGGGTTAGGGTTAGGTCTAGGATTGTGGGGTTAGGGTTAGGTTTAGGATTAGGAGTGTGGGGTTAGGGTTAGGTTTAGGATTGTGGGGTTAGGGTTAGGTCTAGGATTGTGGGGTTAGGGTTAGGTTTAGGATTGTGGGGTTAGGGTTAGGTTTAGGATTGTGGGGTTATGGTTAGGTTTAGGATTGTGGGGTTAGGGTTAGGTTTAGGATTAGGAGTGTGGGGTTAGAGTTAGGTTTAGGATTGTGGGGTTAGGGTTAGGTCTAGGATTGTGGGGTTAGGGTTAGGTTTATGATTGTGGGGTTAGGGTTAGGTTTAGGTTTGTGGGGTTAGGGTTAGGTTTATGATTGTGGGGTTAGGGTTAGGTTTAGGATTGTGGGGTTAGGGTTAGTTTTAGGATTGTGGGGTTATGGTTAGGTTTAGGATTGTGGGGTTATGGTTAGAATTAGGATTGTGGGGTTAGGGTTAGGTTTAGGATTGTGGGGTTAGGGTTAGGTTTAGGATTAGGAGTGTGGGGTTAGGGTTAGGTTTAGGATTGTGGGGTTAGGGTTAGGTTTAGGATTAGGAGTGTGGGGTTAGGGTTAGGTTTAGGATTGTGGGGTTATGGTTAGGTTTAGGATTGTGGGGTTATAGTTAGGTTCAGGATTGTGGGGATATGGTTAGGTTTATGATTGTGGGGTTAGGGTTAGGTTTAGGATTGTGGGGTTAGGGTTAGGTTTAGGATTGTGGGGTTATAGTTAGGTTTAGGATTGTGGGGTTAGGGTTAGGTTTAGGACTCATTGTGTGTGTGTGTCTGTGTCTGTCTCTGTGTGTGTGTGTGTGTGTGTGTGTGTGTGTGTGTGTGTGTGTGTGTGTGTGTGTGTGTGTGTGTGTGTGTGTGTGTGTGTGTGTGTGTGTGTGTGTGTGTGTGTGTGTGTGTGTGTGTGTGTGTGTGTGTGTGTGTGTGTGTGTGTGTCTGTGTGTGTGTCTGTGTCTGTCTGTGTGTGTGTGTCTGTGTGTCTGTGTGTCTGTGTCTGTGTATGTCTGTCTGTGTGTGTGTGTGTGGGGGGGGGGGGGGGGCGTGTGTGTGTGTCTGTGTATGTCTGTCTGTGTGTGGAGGGTTGGGGGCGTGTGTGTGTGTGTCTGTGTATGTTTGTCTGTGTGTGTGTGGGGGGGGGGGGGGGGTGTATGT